>NC_048275.1:5038079-5228079 GCF_009762535.1 Notolabrus celidotus
CCTGTTCTTCAATCCCTCCCACACCTCCCACCTGCAGGTAGCACTGTACGGTCCTGTATTTTATGCAGAGTTAGTGTGTGCACTTGGATTTCTGCAGAGACTCTGAGCCTCCTCTAAACGTTATCTCACTGCAGGTCATACTTCTGGCCGACTCTTTATTTTCCAGTAACACAGACTCCTCCCGTCTGGCACCGACACGGACCGAAATAACCCGCAGAGAGGATTTAAACCTCTGCGTCTCGGGTCTGACATGAAGATAAAACCTTCAGGCGCTGAGTCCTGACCTTTTGCTGAACGGTCTCAGCAGCAGTAAATGGTCAGAGCAGACCTCATACTTAATAAGAGTTATGAGCAGTGACATTATAATGTACCCCAGTTGAAGTCCAAGCTCTGCCATGCTGCGACCTGCGGCTTTACAGACTCATTACAGAGCAGCCGAGCGGGGCAGGACACTTGTTTTGACAGAAAGAGGTCCACCACAGCCCGGGCACATGTCCTCATGTGTGGACACCAAGACTAACTGCCCCTGACACTGCCAGGACTCTCTCTCTCTCTCTCTCTCTGTGTGTGTGTGTGTGTTTGTGTGTGTGTGTGAGAATCTGAGGGAAAGCATGCCTAATGTGGGAGAGAAACAGTGAATCCAACATGGCTGCCCGCCAGCGTCAGTGTTCCCTTCTGGGAGAATTAGCCTGTCAGTCTGTCCTAATTCTGCAGGACACAGGCTGCTCTCCGACCGGGCCGAGTCCAAACTGCAGAGAGTGTTTTCTCAGGATCAGGTGCAGACAGGAGGGCTGCAGGGAGGGTCAGGCCGCACCGCAGAGCAGACCTGCTGCACAAACACACGCCTGGTCCAGGGTCAGGCTGACACTGAACAGGCTGCAGTTACAGTTTTAACTCCGGTCATTGCATGGTTGGGGTGTCTCTGGGTGGGCGTCCTGCGGGAGAGGATACTCACCGTCTGAGTTTAAGATATCACACACACACAGTTTAACACAAGAACATGGACTAGAGATGTGCAGGTTGATTTAAAACACACATTTAAATCACATTCAGGGTGTAAAAACTGTGTCCTTAATCTGCTGTAAACAGGTGAGTTGTGTTCAGTTGTCATGAAGAGAGAAATGATCTATAGAGAGAGTTTTTACCACAGTGTCAACAGGCAGAGGGGACATGTGACCGACTCCTTTACTCAGATTACTTTGACATGTATATGGTCGTCCCTGGTGTCTCTTTTTCTGTAGTTATAACATTACATATAATAACATGTAATACACTGTGAAATATCCCTGCCACTTCAACATCCTGTATGTAATACCTTCATTCCCAGTGCTTTTTTTAGCATAGCAAACTGTAACTATTCTGCCTTTCTGTATATACTTATTATTAATCCATCCATCCATTCATTATCTTGACCCCTTATCCTGTTAGGGGTCACAGGGGGGCTGGAGCCTATCCCAGCTGGCTTCGGTTGGAAGGCAGGGTACACCCTGGACAGGTCGCCAGCCAATCACAGGGCTAACACAGAGAGACAGACAACCATTCACACACACACTCACACCTACGGGCAATTTAGAGTGATCAATCAACCTGGTGAGCATGTTTTTGGACTGTGGGAGTGAAGTATCTGATATTCAACCACATAAGATTAAGTATATGTTGCTAGTCTGTGTTGTTTACAATAAGTTCAGGGACCCACAAGAATGAGTTACAATAGTAGGCTCCAGAAGTCTCTAGGAAGGGCCTAAAAAAGATCACCTCTGACATAGGCAAATCTATGATTGACAGTGACAGTTGACGTCTTTGTCAATACTCAGAACAAGGCGTCCATAAATGGAGTCAAATAGCAGCTAACTTGAAACTTGTGTTGAAGAGTCCATATTTGTGTATGTTTGAAGGACACCCTCATTCTAATTTGAGTGCACCTTCATAGTATTTAAGCCAGAACGTGGAGACAGAAGAGAGGCGACGTCATCTGGCCCGGTCGTCCTCCAAGCAGTCGCGATGCTTGTTACTGATGCTGATGCTGTTTAAAGTTATATTTTTGGGGCTTTTTGCCTTTATTTGATAGGATAGTGAAGAGAGACAGGAAATGTGGGGAGCAGAGAGGGGGGAAGACATGCAGGAAATGGTCGACCAGCCGGGAATCGAACCGGCAACCCCTGCGACGAGGACTATAGCCTCTATATGTGGGGCGCTTAGACCGCTAGGCCACCAGCACCCCGATGCTGATGCTGTTTGATTGTAATAAATCTGACTACTATTCAAGCTGGCCAGTGTCACGAGGTTCATTCTACATCTGCACATCACGGGCTGTTAAGACACGACAGGAGGAAGCCGGAGTACCTGGAGAGAACCCATGAATGCACGGGGAGAACATGCAAACTCCACACAGAAAGGCACCCACCTGACCGGGGATTCGAACCAGGAACCTTCTAGCTGTGAGGCAACAGCGCCACCCACTGCACCACCGTGCAGCCCACGATTATTATTAATCCAATTTGTATTATTTCATTAGTATCTATATCTTATTTTATTCCTTCTTTCTATTAATATTTTGACTTTTTCCCACTGTGTATAAGAGCATTCTGTAACAACTGAATTTCCCCCCAGGATAAATAAAGTATTTCTGATTCTGATTTGATCAATCGGAAACATTCCATTCTATTCTCCTCTCTGCAGATTGATTTGATATGTCGTGTGTGATCAGGTTGTCCCTGTTGTTTATTTCTATTGTTATGGGGTTTCAGCCAATCAGAATCAAGTATTGAACACAGCCGGGTAATAACCTGCTGTAAACAGGTGAGTTGTTTATGTAACGGAGTGGGGTACTCCTGGGAATAGTGTTCCTGAGTGGCAAGGTATGGGCATGTGTCCCCGTTAAAGGACACGGACACAGACTTTCAAGTTTCAGGCGTACCCCACTCTGTTACATGGTCCTTCGAGCTGGATCCAGAGTACAAACTAAGGTATGGAGCCCACATAGCTAAATAAACCACCTGAAACTTGGAAGTCTGTTTCCATGTTCTTTAAAGGGGACACATGCCCATACCTTGCCACTCTGGAACACTATTCCCAGGAGTAACCCACTCTGTTAGTTTATAAATTCAGCCGTACAGTTGTCATGAAGAGAGAAATGAGCTATAGAGACCCAAACTGTTTTTGTACCAGGCTGTAAACATGTTTATTTCTGCTGTAACATTTTAACATGGGGCTCTATGGGGACTGACTCACTGCAGGAGACACACTCTAGTGGACACTGGAGGAACTGCAGGTTTTGGGACCTTGGAACTTTTGGATGTCTGTTGTCACTGTGTTGTACTTCCTGTTTAAATTTGCAGCACCTTTTATTACAGGTTTCAGATGATGTTTCTTTACAGAGACATAGACTTCATGACCTCCACATGTTGTTTAAAGTTAATCTTAAGACCAGACACTGAGCCGAGTCCGTCTCTGGCTCAGATCTGTTCTGCTGCTGACTCTGTTTTGGGGCTGAGAGTCTGATGGTGATCATATATCTGACACCTGTTCCTCGGCCTGACTCAGGCTCTAATCTGTGGGTGTGTATGTGCAGCGGGACACATGTGCAGACTACTGTATGTGTAAGAATGCACAGTGTGTGCCAGCAGAGGATTCTTCTCATGTTATTGCCTTGTTCCCTTAATCCTGCAACAAGTGGACCCAGACTCTGATGTATAATTAGCCTGCAAAGAGAACCACGAAGTCCAGAGAGGGAATATACAACCCTTTATTTGGTTTAACCAAAAACAACAGTGTTCATATTAAAAGAAAGCAAACAAAGACATAAATATAAGACAGGACAGACAGTGCGCTCTGAGCTTCACATTGACCCGGTGATGAAAGTCTTTACTACGCTGGGGTGTGGTTTGAGTCAGCAACTGAGAAGATAAAATATAAAAGAGGAGGAGACGAACAGAGGAGAGAGCTGTCACTGACGGTCTCTAACAGCATCATTACGCAGCATTCAGGGTTTAAATGATGAGGTGGAATAAAGATCTGAGTCCCTGTGGGGGGCGGTGAGACAAAATAAAGCACAGAAACAAACAGATTCAGGATCATCTGTGAAATCATTTAAACTCAATACGTGTAAAAAGATGATCGCCGTGGTCAATGAGAGCGTGGATACAGACAAACAGCAGTGATTGGCTCCTTCGAGAAGCTAAATATGAGACTACAGAGAAGAGGCAGCAGAGAGCACGTCCACAGACGGACACACAGACAAAACACTGCTGGGAGGTGTGTGTGTGTGTGTGTGTGTTTCTGCAGGTTATAAAAGGTGCACAGGTGTGTTCAGGCGCGGTACAGCAGGATCCTCTCGGCACAGTCCTGACCCACCAGCCCGGCGTACTGCTGCACCTCCGCCTCGTCGCTGGAGCCTTTACGCTTACGGGAGTAGACGGCGTACGGCATGACGGTCCGCCGGTACAGGACCAGAGCTCGGCCCACGTCCTTCAGCAGCCGAGCGTCTCCTGCACACACACAGAGACACACACACACACACACAGAGAGAGAGAGGGGGAAAGTAATAAGAACCAGAGTACACACATCAGGCTCCGTAAACACTGTCCTTATTTTCCCTCTCTTATGCGTTAACCTCTCGGTGACTTGGCACAGACGCTCCGTTATTCCCAGAAGCTGTTGGAGGAGCTCAAAGTGTTTTAATGCCCTGAACCTGGAGTCCCGGCGGTGCCACGGTGGTGGAGCGGCTTGTTACAGTCCGCCTCCTCGCTCCCCCGCTGGCTCACCAAACTCAGCGCTTTCTCCAGGTCCCGAGTCCAGTACTCTGCCAGCTCCCCGTTAGCAGAGCGAACACTTCCCTGCGCTCGTTCAACGGCTCAGAACGACCCTCTGGAGAGCACGGTGGAAAGAAGTGGAAAGTAAATGATGACCCTCGCTCTGACACTGAAACCGCGAGCCAAGCTGCCCACAGCCGGCGCCAAGAGGACACGCAACGAGGAGCACAGCAGGGAGGATCCACAGACCGAGCACGCTGCACAGGCACGCAGGTTTACTGTCTTACTGTTCAGTTTGACAAACTTTTATTATACCTGGAGTTTCCTCAGACAAACCTGACCTCTCATAGTAAACATTCAGCTTCTTTTTAAAGAGGTCACCATCCAGGAACCTGAAAATACGATGTATTAAACCTTCTGTCTCCACTTATCATAACTACTTTACTATCATACAGATTTAATGTTCCTCTGAATCATCTTTAACTATAAACCTAAACCTTAAAACCCCTCTAGAACACTACGCTCCCAACATGCAGGCCTGCTCAAGTCTCTAAAAGTAGTATGGGAGGTAGAGCCTTCAGTTATCAGGCCCCTCTCCTTTGGAATCATCTACCAGTCAGGGTCCAGGAGGCAGACACCCTCTCTACTTTTAAGAGTAGGCTTCAAACTTTCCTTTTTGATAAAGCTTATAGTTAGAGCTGGATCAGGCTTGGACCAGCTCTTAGTTATGCTGTTATAGGCTTAGACTGACACACTGGGATCCTGTCTTTCCCTCTCTCTCCTCTCTCTGCCTGTCTCTTACTTTAACTCTTCCTGTCCCATTAAAGTTACTAACCATAGACCTTTCTGGAGTCCCTGAGCTCCCTTGTCTCGTAGGTTCCTCTGGATCTCTGCTGTAGATTCCTTTTTTGGGTCTTTCTTTCTTTCTCGCTTTTCTTCATTATTTCTTTCTTTCTTCCTTTCATTTAATCTTTCTTGCTTTCTCTCCTTCTTTCTTTTCTTGTCCTTTCCTTCGTCTCGTAGGTTCGTTCTTTTTTCTTTCTCTTTCTGTCCTTTCTTTTCTTCTTTCTTTCTTTCTTTCTTTCTTTCTTTCTTTCTTTCTTTCTTTCTTTCTTTCTTTCACCTTTCATTCCATTCTTCTTTATTTTTTCCTTATACTTTCTTTCCATGTTTCTACATCCTTTATGTCTCCTTTTCTTATCCCCTCCTTTCCTTCTGTCATTCTTTCACCATTTGTTATACTCTTTTTCTTTCTTCTCATCTCCCTCACTTCTCTCTTTTCTTAGACCTTTCTGGAGTCCCTGAGCTCCCTTGTCTCGTAGGTTCCTCTGGATCTCTGCTGCTGTGGATGTGCCAGACTCCAGCTGCTACAACTACTACTATCCGTCTCCCCACTATCATCTCTCTCTCTCTTCATCTCCCTCTATCCCTCTCTCCAACACGGTCTCAGCAGATGTGTGTCTAACATGAGTCTGGTCCTGCTGGAGGTTTCTGCCTGTTAAAGGAAGTTTGTCCTTGCCACTGTAACTTGCTAAATGCTGCAAAGTGCTCTGCTCATGGTGGATTAAGATGAGATCAGACTGAGTCCCGTCTGTAAGATGGGACTGGATCTTATCCGGTCTTGGTGTTGGGTCTTTGTTAATAATAGAACATAGAGTACGGTCTAGACCTGCTCTGTTTGGAAAGAGTCTGAGGAGAACATTTGTTGGGATTTGGGGCCAAACTTTGCAAACAGAGAACACTCAAGCGTCCATTACAGACTCAGTTCATAAAGCTTACAGTTTGAACTCGTTACTTTGCTTCGTGCACAATGATGCAGCTATAAAACGGCTTAAAGATGGAGATATTAGACTGAAGTTAAGTTCACATAAGGTCGTCTGTGCTGAGGATGTGATCCCCAATTTTAAGGGAGGAGCTGTAAAGTTTAGTCCTGAATATAAAGAATCTCTGCAGAGTCTCACTGACACGAACTCCTCCTGAAGAAGCCGCAGGAAAGAGGAGAGCTGGGTATAAACAGAAATCCCTGATGCCCTCCTCCTCCTCCTCCTCTTCTGTAAAGATATTTTCATATTCCAACATTTCTTATTTTCTAACCACACTGTGGATCCATGTTTTATTTATGATCTTCATTTCCTCACTCAGTTATGCCCTAACCGCTGTCTCTAAATCCTGCTGAGTCATGGAACTGAGAATCCCTCTGCACAGAGTTTGACTCTGCGTCCTGGTTTTCGGGTGTTAATGGATGTAAACAGGTTATGTAACCTCACAATCATAACTCAAAATATTTAAAGATTCAACGCTTCCTTAATCACTTCAGCTTCCTTCAGCTCGTCCGTGAGCGTCCTCATGTTCTTCATCAGAGTGACAGATGCTTACACAGAGCTACACTCGTATGTGTGACGGCGTTTGAAGCAGCAGAGTCCTCTCCGGCGTTAAGGAGCCCGTTAACCTCGCAGAAACAGAACAGAGGGCCTCATCGCTGTCTCCGACTCCAAACATCCGCTCCTCGCATAAACAACTCTCCCTTTCTGAGGAGCTCCAGACCCCTCTCTCTCTCCAGGCCCACCGGACGTTCAGCGACACGCCGCTCTGAGGTCACTGCTCCCCGGGGTCGGGGGTTCAAGGGTCGGGGGGAAGAGGAGTGGTGAGGGTCAGAGCTGATTCGAGGGGCCCTGACACCTCGCCACGCTTCTCCCGCTCTTCACATCAGGCTCAGAGTTTCAAACACTCGATGACTCCGGAGGCCGGTCAGAGGAAGGCCACCGGGTTATGACCGCTTCCTCTGACCTGATGTTGCAAATCCAAAATAAAGCTAAGGCCTGAAAGAGAGCTGAAGCGCTGCGTGGTAAGACGAGACCTAGGTTCAAGCCCCTGTGTTGGCTCACATCCGCAGTTCAAGACCTTAAATCTTTGAATGTGACCGTGAGTCTTGACCTCCATGTTTAAGAAAGAAACTGGGAACTTCCTGAAGGACAAAAGGTTTGATAGCTTTTCTTCTTAAAACGACACAACGAAAGAAAAGAAGAGAGGAGATGAAACCGCTCCTTCTGCTCTCTGAGGAAGAACACCATCACCTGTTGGAGGAACCCAGCAGAGCAGAGAGGCTCTGGCGTGTGACACAGGACGAACAGGTAGAGAGCTGAGGGGATGATGAGGTGCGTTCTCTTCCTCTTCATGTTTCAGCTTCACTCTCTGAACTCTCAGACTCTGCAGACTCTCGTCAGGCTTGTTCTAAACTTTTGTTTCTCTGTGTTGAAATCTTCCTGAGAGTCTGACTCAAAATAATGATCTCAGATAATCAAATAAACATCCTGAGCGTTCTGAACTTGTTGACTTCTAGCTTACACAAACAGCAGTACTCGACAGTCACGTTGTGTGTGTGTGTGTGTGTGTGTGTGTGTGTGTGTGTGTTGAGCGTCTGATCGGCGCCTGCTGGACGCACTCGAAGGTCTCGGGCTGGGAACTCGTGTCCCTCCTTTCGGACTGTGTTTATCCTGCAGAGCGAACAATGCCCCGACTTCTCTCTCTGTCAGGCAAACACTGATTATGAGTGTGTGTGTGTGAGATGGTTCATATGTGCTGTGTGGTGTGTGTGTGTGTGTGTGTGTGTGTGTGTGTGTGGTCGTAACGAGGCCCCTGGGCGCTCGATGTGTCAGAAACAGGCGTGTAATCAATGTGAGCCTGCGTTGGACAGAGCAGTGTAAACTTTAGATTAGCTGTCTTCACACACCTCGTTAGGACGGCTCTGTGACCCGGTCACACGATCCGAACGCACGACCAGCGCCCCGATATCCACTCACCCCATAGTCTGTCTCACATGAGGTCCTAAGACAAGCTTGAGGGGACGACGCAGAAAAACAAGTCCATGCAATTGTTCCCTCCAGGTTGGATTACTGTAACTCCCTCTTATCAGGCTGCCCTAATAAGTCTCTAAAGACTCTTCAGCTGGTCCAAAACGCTGCAGCTAGAGTACTGACTAGAACCAGGAAGAGAGAGCACATCTCTCCAGTGTTAGCATCTCTACTCTGGCTCCCCATTAAATCTAGACTAGAATTTGAAATCCTTCTTCTGACCTACAAAGCTCTTAATGATCAGACACCTTCATATCTTAAAGAGCTCATAGTGTCCTATTACCCCTCTAGAACACTACGCTCCCAACATGCAGGCCTGCTCATCGTACCTAAAGTCTCTAAAAGTAGTATGGGAGGTAGAGCCTTCAGTTATCAGGCCCCTCTCCTTTGGAATCATCTACCAGTCAGGGTCCGGGAGGCAGACACCCTCTCTACTTTTAAGAGTAGGCTTCAAACTTTCCTTTTTGATAAAACTTATAGTTAGAGCTGGATCAGGCTTGGATCAGGGCTTAGTTATGCTGCTATAGGCTTAGACTGACACACTGGGATCCTGTCTTTCCCTCTCTCTCCTCTCTCTGCCTGTCTCTTACTTTAACTCTTCCTGTCCCATTAAAGTTACTAACCATAGACCTTTCTGGAGTCCCTGAGCTCCCTTGTCTCGTAGGTTCCTCTGGATCTCTGTCTTAAAATCCTTTTTTGGGTCTGTCATTCATCCTTTCTTTTCTCCTTTCTATCATCCCTTTGTTTTTTCGTTCTTTTTTCTTCATCTTTTTTTCTTTTGCATTCTTTCTTTCTTTTTACTTACTATCTGTCCTTTCTTTTGTTTCTTTCTTTCTTTCTTTCTTTCCTTCTTTCTTTCACCTTTCATTCCATTCTTCTTTCTTTCTTTATTTTTTCCTTATACTTTCTTTCTTTCTGTCTTTCCATGTTTCTTCATCCTTTATGTCTCCTTTTCTTACCCCCTCCTTTCCTTCTGTCATACTTTCACCATTTATTCTACTCTTTTTCTTTCTTCTCATCTCCCTCACTTTTCTCTTTCCATAGACCTTTCTGGAGTCCCTGAGCTCCCTTGTCTCGTAGGTTCCTCTGGATCTCTGCTGCTGTGGACGTGCCAGACTCCAGCTGCTACAACTACTACTATCTGTCTCTCCACTATCATCTCTCTCTCTCTTCATCTCCCTCTATCCCTCTCTCCAACACAGTAGGACACCTTCATATCTTAAAGAGCTCACAGTGCCCTGTTACCTGTCTAGAACACTACGCTCCCAACATGCAGGCCTGCTCATCCTACCTAAAGTCTCTAAAAGTAGTATGGGAGGTAGAGCCTTCAGTTATCAGGCCCCTCTCCTTTGGAATCATCTACCAGTCAGGGTCCGGGAGGCAGACACCCTCTCTACTTTTAAGAGTAGGCTTCAAACTTTCCTTTTTGATAAAGCTTATAGTTAGAGCTGGATCAGGCTTGGACCAGCTCTTAGTTATGCTGCTATAGGCTTAGACTGCCAGGAGAACTGAACACAGGGATTAAATAGAAAGACAAATGGGATTAACAAGGAAAGGAAGGAAATGTGGAAAACTGCAGTTCCTCCAGTGTCCACTTGGGGCTGTAACCCAAAGTGAGACAATCTGCATAGAGCCTCATTTTAAAACGTCCAATTCTTTTGGAGAGTTCTTTTCAACTAATGACAACTGAGACTGGAAATCTTGTTGTATCTGATGATCCCGATATGATGCTCCACACACTGTTCTGATCATTTTCAAGATACAGTGACTCTGCGATAAACGATAAGATGCAGGACTATCATCCATGAAGCATCATCGTATCTGATGAACTGAAGAATATAAATGTTCCTTAATGGTTTAAGCCAGGATTGATGTCATTAGTGTCGTCATGAGGAGTCATGAGGGAGTGACGAGGGCAGTCAAACATGAGGGGAACGAGAGCTGAATGAATCTAAATCAAAACATAGATATATGGAGGCGGTGTGCAGGAGCAGTGGTTTGTGCCTCACGTAGAAGTTAGGCTCCTGGTTTGAGGCAACCAGCACCATGAGCACAGACAGCTTTCAAAACGTAGCTGAGGCAAACCCTTCTCTGCTTCTCCCTCACTAACGGTCACTCCTGGCCTCAGAAAAACAAACATGGCGATGGCTCCAATGCCTCACACCAGGCGCCAGGCCAGTGGGTGACATCAGGGTACGGCCACATCCATCATTTATACAGTCTGCAGTCTGTGGATATCCTTAACCACGACTCTCAGTCAGGACTTCCCCCGGACTCGAGAACAGATTAGCGTGTCTTTATGTCGACCAGGAACAAGCCGCACATAAACAAATGGCTCATTAGCACCGACCACAGAGCGCCATGCTGCTAACCTGACCGAGACACGGGCAAGGCTGACCCGCTGACTGACTGACCACTGGAAAGCTCCAAACCGCCACGACATCCCACAACTTGGGAACAGACGCCAGAGCTACCCATCAGGCCAGAGAGCACTAACATGGACTGACACAGCGTTTGGACAGCCTGAGAAATCTGGACCGGTCTAAGATCAAGAGACAGAGCAGGAACAAGAGAGATGAACAATCTCTGAACACGTGTCAGAGTCGCCTCATTCCTCCTGGGCGGGCGCTGTCACCTTCCAATGAGTCAACAACAAAAGTCATCCAGGAGGGAAAGTGAAGTAGGAAATGTGCAGAGTCTGTATTTCCTCCTTGTTACTTTTTATTATACTCTGTTCTCATAAACTTACCTCATCACACGATGTGACCTCTGAAGAGCGTCCAGGCCAGACACCGCTTTCTCCTTAACGTCTACATTTGTACTGGCTCTCAGTCAGACTATGACCTCACTACAAGCTTCCTCTCCACATAATATATCCTCTCCCTCCTGTCCTCCCCGTCCATCTATCTCCCATTTTATTATATCTCTCTCTCTTCCAGTGCCAGCATGCACCCACCACCCTCCTCCTCCTCCTCCCCCTCTCCCTCTCTCTCTCGTCCAATCTCTATAAAACCCTTTTTATTTAATGCTGCCCCTCTCTCTCCGCCTGTGAGACCCGGTCTGCTTCACCATCCCGTCCCCTCACATTTTTTTTTGTCTTGTCTATCTCTGGTTCTTCCCCGGGTGGTGGAGCAGATTAATAAGGTAAAGTAAGCAGGAGTTGTTGGCCCTCATCCACTCCACCACTCTGGTTAAAGAATGAATGTGCACAAAAATAAATCCTCAATGCACTGAAGTGTTCTGCAAAGTTTTGTCTTGGACTGATTCATCTTATAGATATCGTTCCTCTGGGTCATATATCCAAAAAACAGCACATAAAGTTTCTCTGTTATGAAGATGATACTCTATTCTATTTATCAACAAAACAGTAAACAAAACTCGAAGCACGCCTTAAAGATAGAAAAACCTGATGACCAGAAGTTTCTGCTTCTTGGCCCAAATCAGGATTTATCCTCAAACTCCCACATCCAACACATTTCAAAGACGGACTTTATTCACCTTTGCAGTTTGACAAAAATCAGACGCATCCTGTCTCAGGTTGGATTACTGTAACTCCCTTTTATCAGGCTGCCCTAATAAGTCTCTAAAGACTCTGCACCTCGAGTACGGACTAAAAAGGCAAGAATCTGACCTACAGAGCTCTTAATGATCAGACACCTTCATATCTTAAAGAGCTCATAGTGCCCTGTTACCCCTCTAGAACACTACGCTCCCAACATGCAGGCCTGCTCATCGTACCTAAAGTCTCTAAAAGTAGTATGGGAGGTAGAGCCTTCGGTTATCAGGCCCCTCTCCTTTGGAATCATCTACCAGTCAGGGTCCGGGAGGCAGACACCCTCTCTTTAAGAGTAGGCTTCAAACTTTCCTTTTTGATAAAGCTTATAGTTAGAGCTGGATCAGGCTTGGACCAGCTCTTAGTTATGCTGCTATAGGCCTAGACTGCTATAGACCTGGACTGCTATAGGCTTAGACTGCTATAGATTTGGTCTGCTAAAGGCTCAAACTGCTATAGGATCAGATTGCTATAAGCTCAGACTGCTATAGGCTCAAACTGCTATAGACTCAAACTGCTATAGGCTCAGACCACTATAGGCTCAAACTGCTATAGGCTCAAACTGTTATAGGCTCAGACCGCTTTTGGCTCAGACTGCTATAGGCTCAGACTGCTGTAGGCCCAGACTGCTATAGGCTTAGACTGCTATAGGCTCAAATTTTTGTAGGCTCAGACTGCTTTTGGCTCAGACTGCTATAGGCTCAAACCACTATAGGCTTAGAATGCTTTAGGATCAGACTGCTATAGGCTAAAACTGCTATAGGCTCAGACTGCTATAGACTAAAACTGCTGTAGGCTCAGACTGCTGTAGGCTCAGACTGCTATAGGATCAGACCGCTATAGGCTCAGACTGCTATAGGCTTAGACTGCTATAGACTAAAACTGCTGTAGGCTCAGACTGCTGTAGGCTCAGACTGCTGTAGGCTCAGACTGCTATAGGCTAAAACTGCTGTAGGCTCAGACTGCTGTAGGCTCAGACTGCTTTAGGATCAGACCGCTATAGGCTCAGACTGCTATAGGCTCAGACTGCTATAGGCTTAGACTGCTATGGACTCAGACTGCTGCTCCAGACTGCTTAGAACTGATTGCTTGATCATGCTCTGAGAATGCAGGCCTGTTCATGGCATCTAAAGTATCTTAAACTAGTATGGGAGGTAGAGCCATGACTAAGTTAATCCTTCTCTTTTCTACCATTTTTTAAGGCAGATTGCTTTTCACCAAACAGTCTGGTACTGTGAGGAGCTTCTCCCCTTAAAAAGGCAGATTTGATCGATTAATTTAGAGTCCCTGTGAGGAGCATGGTTAAGAATGTGGTCTAGATCTACTCCTGAGGTCATCAGAGTCGTGAGAGTACTTAAGTAATGTTTGAGTGATATAGAATTACACATATCAAAAGAGGAAAGTCATACCAACAGGCTGTAGTTAATTATTTTCCTTAGTAACACAGCATCTTTGCAGTAAACCTTGTTGTACTTTCATAGACTGCATCAGTGAGAGACGTTCTGCTGAGTGTACATGACTATTTGCTTCTAAAAATTGCTGCAGAAACATGAGAGAGTGAGGGAGGAGAGGTTCAAGAAATAATGAGAGAACATACATCTCTCTCTCTCTCTCTCTCTCTCTCTCTCTCTGGCTTTGCACCGCTGCAGAAAACAATCCAGAACGTTTCTCTCTAAACTTTCATACCAGCCGCCTCCCTTGCCCCGATTTCTCACCCCGGCTGTGTCCCAGCAGCCGGCGTCTGCCAGTCTACCTTCCCTATGCGGTTTAATTCTGCTGATATCGCTCGTTCATCTAATACCAACACAGTCCTTTCATAACGACCACGCTGGCTCTGCTCGGACCGAGCGGAGGGATCATTTGGAGTGAAGGCTGTGTGAACGGAGCAGTTTGGCTCTGTTCAGCGAGCGCACCCTGCCCACAGCTTTCAGTACAACATCTCAGTGAAACACAATCAGATGTTAACACAAGAGTTCAGAGGTTCATCCAGAAGGAGAGGATCCAAGACCAGGGCTTGTGGTGGCAGGTCAACATTTGTTCAGTCGGATTCAATTTGAACATGAAGCTTTTACAGCTTTTTATATTGTAAGATCTTCACAACACCAAACTACTGCTTCAGTTAGATTTTTGACCTGAGACACATTTATCAGAGTTTTCTCTGACTAACAGATATTCACCGGACATTACAAACACTTCCAGGAGGATGCTTTCAGACTGCTTCAGTTATTTCACCTTCGTTTTAACCGGACTGAGTGACCTGATTTGAGATTTAGTTGGCTAGTTAGAGGCTAGTTGGCTTGAAGTCCATGAAACCGACCAAAGAGCATTTAGGAAACACTGATTATCAATAAAGAGACACTTTAAACTGCCTGGTCCTTTTACTTCGTAGAGGAGGAGACCTCTGTGGATAATTGAGGCACCTGATAATAAGCCAGATGGCCTCATTTAAAAGTCCAGGGTGCGCTGCAGAGCATGTTTTTATGTGCAACAGCTTATCTCGTCTGTTCGCTCAGCAGGCGAGGAGATGTCTGTGAGAGATGGCCGGTGGGGGATCATTCTGCAGAGTTATCCAACTTCACTCTGTTTTAAAATGATGCAGAAAATAAACAAAAGAGCAGCCAACAGGTCAGTGGACTCAAGGTCCTCTGTGCGACGGGCCAACGAGGGCAGTCACTCCGCAGCAGCACAAACCGTTTCCATCTGGAGGAACAGGCTGCAAATCCAGAAGCATGTGCAAGAGTCTGAAACAAATGCAACGATAAAAAGGTAATGCAAATGAAAGGATGTGATGCTAAAAGATGAACTGAAGCGCTGCAAATCCAGCCGTACCGATGGAGGAGCTGCAGGCCTGTTGGGGCCATGATTACTGTGTTTGCTGATGATGCAGTTGTTTCTGATTTCTGCAGCATGTTTCAGACATTGCATTTCTGAATCTGTCGCCTGTTTTCCTCCTGATGGACTCATTTGGATCGTTGAAGTGTGATGGCCTTTGTTTGCCACCGTGCTTCTAGACATAATCCTCAAACTGAAATTGAATACACCGTCGTACAATGAGTGATGTTTCATATCTTTCTCCCCGAGTCCCTGAGCTCTCGTCTTGTAGGCTTAGTCTGCTATAGGCTTAGACTGACACACTGGGATCCTGTCTTTCCCTCTCTCTCCTCTCTCTGCCTGTCTCTTACTTTAACTCTTCCTGTCCCATTAAAGTTACTAACCATAGACCTTTCTGGAGTCCCTGAGCTCCCTTGTCTCGTAGGTTCCTCTGGATCTCTGCCGTAGATTCCTTTTTTGGGTCTGTCCTTCATTCATTCTTTTCTTCTTTCTATCATCCCTTTGTTTTTTTCGTTCTTTCTGTCTTTCTTTTCTGTTTTTCATTTTACCTTTCATTCCATTCTTCTTTCTTTTTTCCCTTTCCCTTACTTTCTGTCCTTCTTTTTTCTTTCCTTCTTTCTCTATTTTTTCTTTTGTATTCTTTCTTTCTTTTTCATCTTTTATGTCTGCTTTCCTTTTCTCGTCCTTTCCTTCAATCATTCTTTCACCATCTATTCTACTCTTTTTCTTTCTTCTCCTCTCCCTCACTTTTCTCTTTTCATAGACCTTTCTGGAGTCCCTGAGCTCCCTTGTCTCGTAGGTTCCTCTGGATCTCTGCTGCTGTGGACGTGCCAGACTCCAGCTGCTACAACTACTACTATCCGTCTCCCCACTATCATCTCTCTCTCTCTTCATCTCCCTCTATCCCTCTCTCCAACACGGTCTCAGCAGATGTGTGTCTAACATGAGTCTGGTCCTGCTGGAGGTTTCTGCCTGTTAAAGGAAGTTTGTCCTTGCCACTGTAACTTGCTAAATGCTGCAAAGTGCTCTGCTCATGGTGGATTAAGATGAGATCAGACTGAGTCCTGTCTGTAAGATGGGACTGGATCTGATCCTGTCTTGATGTTGGGTCTTTGTTAATAATGGAACATAGAGTACGGTCTAAACGGTCTGGATGTTGAAAAGTTTGGTCTCCTCCAGTTTCAGACATCAGAGATTTGCGTTGTTGTACCTGCATCAGGATCCTGGTTGAAGCGAGCGTAGCGGGAGTTCTCCAGCTGGGGAAGGCATCGCTCGATCGATACCCAGGCGTAGGTTTCTGGGCACAGGAGGTCTGAAGGCCGGTACTGCCCCTGAGGAGGAGAGAGAGACGATTAAACTCCAGAGATAAAGGTTGAAATGGTTTGTTATTGGCCTTTCTTTTACATTTTACATCAACAACAAACAGTTTGAAGACTTCACCCTGGTTCTTCTGACATGATCCACTGATGTCTATAAACACTGCGCTCACACTCAGGTGTTGACCTTCAGGGTTAAAGGTCAGTCAGGTTGTAAACTGACCTCAGAGTCAGGATCGGGATGAGACCGGAGTCACACTGTGTCTGTTGGACTCTTTTGTTGGAGTCATGCCTCCGTGTGTGAGCAGGAAATGTAAACAAAGCAGCATATTGTAATGTGTGCTTGTGAAACGGGTCCGAGTGTTTGACCTAACATTTTGGATGGAAAGTAAACCAAGCTGAACGAAAAACAGCTGCAGGGGGAGAAAGAAGGGAGCGATGGAGAGAAGGAGAGAGAGAGAGAGAGTCCTATTATCAGAGCGCTGCGTTCTATCACTCGGCTCCAAGCAAACACACGCTGCAGATCTGTAAACAAGCAGGCGCCCGCTGCATCCTCTCAACACACACACTCCGGGATTTAAAGTGTGTGAGACGTTAAACTGCAGGGCGAAGACTCCAGCGTGTCATGATACAGTTTCTGAACACGGAAGAGGTCAAAGGTGACGACGCTTTGAATCCCAGAGCTCTGAATGTGCAGGACTAAAGGAGTCCTGCTGCAGAGCGTGACCCGTCTGTCGTTAGCTCCACATGGAAAATATGTTGGCCTGTTTTTACACGCAGGACGGGATGAGCAAGAACGAGGACGCTTTACAGTGAGTGAAGGAAAAGAAAAGAGGACGTCCAGACCTGCAGATACCTCCATGATCTGCACCCTCATAGAGTCAGACATGTTTACAGAACCATGAAGCCTTGGGTTTCAATATTATAAACGTTAAAAGAAAGCTCGTCATGCAGCCAGATACTTGAGAGTCTGCAACATCATGCTCTTTCAGTTGGAGTGAGCACCTTGAAAGATCATATGTTTGGTTTTCTGGAGCCTTTTTTCATGAATGCACTTCTGATAATCTACAAAAGCTCCGGACAGTTGTGACGTTAGAAGTTTTTCCTGTCATGGGAAGGAAACAAGACATCCACGATGAAGGGGGGAACCACAGTCTGACACCGCAATGACAGTTTCTGTGTTTAAATCAATGCTGCATGTATTCGGGTGTGATGACAGTATCAATGAATGAGCGGTGAGCAGATAGGAGGATGGAGCAGCTTCATTATGTGCACAAAGATCACACCAACGATCAACATCACCTCGCTAACTGGACAGCAGTTACCTGAGTTTTTATGAAAGCATTCGTACGTTCACTCACACGGACTTCCTGCCTAATTATTACAAAGCTGAAGTTTGTCTTTATGCAGAGGACACTTGTGTAGGGTTGGTCTCAATAGCCCTGCAGTAATGCAGCAAGAATCAAAATCAATCTTTGGATACTTTAAAAAACACCCTGTACAATCCCCCGATGGTGACTTTCAGTCTTCCGAAGTGCCCTCTTTGGTCTCCTTGTTCTTTCGTACCTCTTCCAACTTCTTGTCCTTCTCCTTGAACTTCTCGTTCATGGCTGCCATCAATGCCGTGCGGTTTTCTTTGTTGGCCTCCATCTTCTGATTGAGTTTCTCCTCTGCCATCTTGCTGAAGTTGTTGTTCTCCTCCATGGCTTTCTGTAGCACCTCCCTTTCATGCTCACGCTTCTCAGCTAGGTTCTTCAGAACCTCGGCTGCAGCATCCGGCTTCTTCTGAATTTCCTCCAGAGACATCTCCTTTGATTTGGGGGGAGACAGGGGGAGGTTGGCATCAGGAGCAGGAGAAGCAAGGATGACCTCAAAGGCTTGGCCTGAGGCCGTCTTGTCAAGCTCCTTAACCTTGATATCTTCAGGGGTTGCCATTGTACGACTGCGCTTCAGGTCAGTGCATGTGATTGAGGAATAGCATAGATATTCAACTGTACTTGCATGAAATCTGGTTGTTTTAGTCAGAATTATGCTAAAATATATTTTGCCCAACTATGTTTAAGTTCCCTATTTAGAGCCAACCTTCAGTTTAGTAAATTCCTGGTTTATTCCTTTTTGAACCCATGGAAAGTTTCCAACTTTGAAAATTTACAGAATTTTGCAACCCTACGTTTGTGTTTATTCATCTGCATCATCTTCAGGTCTTAGCTTATGATTTAGCTGGATTCACACATTCTCTGCACTCCTTCAAACTTTCAGGAGTCAACACAACAAGCTCAACAAGCTTTTCACCTGGACTTTTCCTGACAGACACATTGGACCAATGACTGCAATGGTGGATACATTCAGAATCAGATTCAGAATCAGAAATACTTCATTTATCCCGGGGAGGGAAATGCGGTCATTACAGAGCTCTTATAAACAGAATGTAAGAAAGTCAAAATATTAATAGGAGTAAAATAAAATTCAAATATGAATACATTTAAATCAAATAAAGATCAAATAAAATAGAATAAAATGAAATAATGCATGAATTCAGTCAGTTTTAATCTGAAAGCATCCTTTGAAACAAGAGGAGTCTGAGTTTTGGCGAAAAGGAGCAGAAAGAGGAAGAGCTGTGCAATCAAAGCTCCCAAAGCAGCCTGCAGAGATCCATGCTCTTAGTTTGATTTGGAGCCGATGCATTTATATAATTATTCCAAAAACATCTAAAAACTATTTTAATAATTCGCTTTGTGTTCTGGCCTTTAACCGTCAGTTTTTTCTCTGTACCAAGAAGGCTGAAAGGAAAAAGTCGGGGTGAAAATGTATCTGAAATTTTGAGCTTGTTGTGTTGACTCCTGAAAAGTGTGAGTGTGAATCCAGCTGGATCATAATAAGACCTGAAGACAACACACAAGAGCGTCTTCTGTGTGAAGACGAACTTCAGCTTTAAGTTTGTTTGAAAAAGAAACTAACAAAGAGACTAAAACTGATCCTCAGGGCCTCCCTTTGAGATCCCAGTGAAGCTACATATGTCACCGCTTACAGTTTTTGACCCTCGTCACGTCAGACATGCATCTTCCCGTCACTTGAAGGCGTACACTGCCTGAAAAACACTCCGTCAGGGTGAAGCTAAAGGCTGCAGCATGCTCTAAGTGCTTCTGCTAACAGACGGGCGGAGGAGGAATGTGATGAATGTGAGGCAGAAACGGACTCACACATCGATCGGATGCTCCACAACCTGCAGCCGTCCACGACTGTCAGCGGAGTCCGCCTCACACTCTCACACTCTGCCTCACCTCTTTAGACTCCTTCAACACCATGCAGGGACAGCACACACACACACACACCTGCTGCACACACACACACACACACTCTGCAAGCTGAACTCGACCTTAATGCACAGAAGAAAGGAAGAGAGGAGAAGCAGAAACACAGGTGTGCAAGGAGGAAGAGGTTTATTTTAGAAGACAGAGACAGGAAGAGAGAGAGTTATCCTCTCTCACAATAAGAGACCTTTTGATGAGCAGTTATTCCACGGAGGAGAAGAAGTCGACTTTATCTGCGTCTTTAAAGTAAAGAAAGTTCTGATTCTGCAGGTCTTTATGTCGAATCATAAAACCCAGAGAGACTCTGTGAAGTCTCAACAGGAAGAAAGTTCTCCCTGAATGAAATGAGAGACCGAATGTGGCCATGGCACAGACACAGTTCCTCAATCCTCCCCCTGAAGAGAGGAAAGGAAGAAAGGAAGGATGGAGGAGAGAGAGAGAGAGAGAGAGAGAGAGAGAGAGGACTCTGTTATTAGTGGTCTGGCCCGAGGAGGGAAAAAGAAGAGAGGAAGAAGGAGAGGAAAAGCTCGGTCGGCCGCAAACTATCTGTCAGCTTCTTTTCTTTATTGGACTGAAAGTGAGGAGTGAGCTAACCGCTGAGTTTCCTCATCGTCCTTATCTCTCTCTCTCTCTGGAGCTCAGCGCCTCCCTGCAGCTCCTGCTCGCTCAGAGAGACTTCTCCTTTGTACACGAACCCCGCAGAGAAAGCAGGGGATGGTTTTTACAGACGGAGATCAGTGTGTGGACGTCCTGAGGGTTACCACCGCCGCACGACTTTCCAGGCGAGGAACTCTTTCTGCTTTGCTCCTCCCACAATAATCATCCATCATCCATCACCTTCATCACCATCCCCTCCTTCTTCTTCTGCGCTCGCATGTTCAGACGGATACAGAGGTGACGCCGATGACTGACGTCCTCTGAAAGGCTCGTTTGGAGAGCGATGAAAAGCAAGAGGAGGAAACGTGTAGAAACATCAGCAGACAGAGGAGAGAGAGAGGGAAAGAGAGGGAGAGAGAGGGAGGGGGAGAAAACGAGGTGCAGATGACTAAAAGGATGGTATTTAACGTCACAGAGACATGGAGCGAGGCGAGCTGATGGGAGTGATAGGTGCAGACTGAGTGCCAGCGTGGAACGAGAGGGGGGGCTGGAAAAAGACAAGAGCTGAGCAGATCCAGAAAAACAGAGCGAGAGAGAGAGAGAGAGAGAGAGAGAGAGAGAGAGAGAGAGAGAGAGAGAGAGAATGTAAACTGTTTATTTGTCTTTGTTTGCCTCTGTTTATTAATCAAAGGTCAGAGGTCGCCGTTTATTGGAAAGCAATCCTCCACCGTGCACGTTCCCCCGTGAGCTCAGCTTTAACAAGACAGGAGGAGGATTACTCGTTTGAATAACGAGCTGCTGCAGAGTAAACAATGACACAAGCTGCAGTAAACACACACTCACACACACACACAAGCGTAGTTACACAACACCGCGCACATCCTCATCACAGCCACCATCACACCGTCAGAGAGCCGAGGCCCTGCAGTCAGAGAGACTTTATAACCAACCACTCAAACATCTGTCACCTCGCTCCTCTCCTTCACTCACGTCCGTCTCTTTCTCACACGACGGCGCCCGAGGCCGGCTCGTATGATTTATATGAAAGGCAGTTAATCAGACACATAAATCGAGCGCTTCGCTGCAGGAGAGGAATCCCTGTGAAAACTGAAACCGTCTTTACATTCTGCAAGAATCCCTCCTGCACACTCTGAGCGAGGAGGGAAAAAAACATCTACTGGATGACTGAAATACTGGGTATATTGATGCATGAATTAGCATCAGATTTAAAAGCAGATGTATTAAAATGTTTGTTTAGCTGCTGTTAAAACTGTAAATAAAGTCTGTTTTAATCTGAAAGCATCCTGTGGAACTAAGGAGGTCTTAGTTTGGGAGAAAATAAGGAGCAAAGAGAGGAAGAGTGGTGCAATCGAAGCTTCCCGCAGAGATTCTTTCACTGTGATTTGGAGCAGATGCATTTATGTGATTATTCTAAAAGTCATCAAACCACTTTAATAATAAGCTTTTAGATCGAGCCTGTAATTGAAGTTGTTTCTCTGGTTTAATTTCCTGATCAGTTTCAGCTTTTTGTCCTGGAGGAGTCGTTTGTTCTGCAGCCATAAAACCAGAAAACATAAAAACATTTGGAACAAAGACACAAGAGAACATCAAGTTACCACAGGATGGTCTTTTTACAATTAAACTTAGGACTTTTATAATCTGGGATGTCATTTGGAGTAATTTCTTTTTAGCCCTGGATTGCATTATTACCATTGTTTTAACATCATTTTATTTTATTTTAATCTATTGTGTTCAAATGTAATTTATTTTATTTTATTCTATCTTTTTTAAATTATATCTTAATTTGGTATGCTAATCTATACTATCTTAATTTATGTTATTCTATCTAATTTTATATTGTTTTATTTAATGTTATTTATTTCATTTTATTACATGATATTGTTATTATTTATTTTATTTTATTTTATCTTAATTCTTATTTATTCCGACTTATTTTATGTTATTCTATTTTTATTTTATTCTGTCTAATTTTATGTTATCTATTTTATTTTATATTGTTTATTTAATGTTATTTATTTTATTTTATTCCATGATATTGTTATGTTTTATCTTATTCCATCTTATTTTATATCAGTTATTTATTATTTTATTCTATCTTATTTAATGTTATTATATTTTTTATTATATTTTTTATCTTATTTTATTCTCTCTTTATTCTTATTTTATTCTGACTTATTTTAAGTTATTATATTTTTATTTTATTGAATCTTATTTTACTTTATTCTGTCTTATTATATGTTGTTATATTTTTATTTTATCCTATTTTATGATATCTTATTATGTGTCATTAATTATATTTCATTCCTTTTGTTTTTGAACAAAGTACAAATCTAAAAAAGTAACTTTAGGATCTAGAGAATCGTGATGATCACTTTTCTTTTAAACTGATCTATAGATCAGTTATCACTAAACGCAGCGTTCTGAGCTCTGGTTTTATATCGGAGGAACTGGTGAGGATGAGGTTAATCTTCATCTCACCGTGGCAGAATCAGGGTTCAGAGCGATCCTCTTTCAGGGTGCTGGAGTAAAAACCAGGAGGTGGACTGTGAGGAGGTTTCTCTTCCTGAATCTACACATCTGCTGCTGATTTCCTGCTCATATCTCCAGTGGAGTTTCACCCCCCTGCCCCTTGCTGAGGTGTCCCCCTGTGTGAGTGTGTGTGTGTGTGTGTTTGTGAGTGTGTCTGTGTGTGTGATGTGAAACCTGGCCCTGTAGAAGGTCTGCATGCAGCCTCAATGACTCTATTCTTATGCACAGTATCAGTGGAGCTTAAATCTCTACAGGACAGAGCAGCCGGTTAAACATTAATCTGCTGGTTAGCTGAACACACACTTCAGTGTGAGAGCGAGCGGCTCCATCAGTGTGTACGACCACGATGTGGTCACTGCTGTGAGACCTCTGCTGAACCCAGGCTAAAGATATAACACCCCAAAATAACACAAAAAGAGCCTGTTCCACACAACAGCATGGGGTGTTACTCTGTGCGGCTTTCAGCGCCCCCTGTGGACAAATAGAGTTCTGATCTTGTTGAAGGTACCAACCTGTAGAGAACAAGTATTGCCCTCTTGTCTACCTCACACTATTTATGTATCAGTGAGGTGAATGTTTGCCCTGAGACATGTAAACAGAAGCCCTGGTTTCTTTGTAAACTGTGTTTTTCTTTGTTGTTTTATGTCTTTGATCTGTTCCCTTCTATTCTATTCTGCTTTGATCTGTTCCCTTCTATTCTATTCTGCTTTGATCTGTTCCGTTCTATTCTGCTTTGATGTGTTCCATTCTATTCTATTCTCGTTTAACCTGTTCTATTCTATTCTGCTTTGATATGTTCCATTCTATTCTATTCTGCTTTGATCTGTTCTATTCTATTCTGCTTTGATATGTTCCATTCTATTCTATTCTGCTTTGATCTGTTCCATTCTATTCTCCTTTGATCTGTTCCATTCTATTCTGCTTTGATCTGTTCCATTCTATTCTCCTTTGATCTGTTCCATTCCATTCTGTTCTCCTTTGATCTGTTCCATTCCATTCTGTTCTCCTTTGATCTGTTCCATTCTATTCTGCTTTGATCTGTTCCATTCCATTCTATTCTGCTTTGATCTGTTCCTTTCCATTCTATTCTGCTTTGATCTGTTCCTTTCCATTCTATTCTGCTTTGATCTATTCCATTCTATTCTATTCTGCTTTGATCTGTTCCATTCTGTTCTGCTTTGATCTGTTCCGTTCTATTCTCCTCTATATTTTTGGGGGCTTTTTCGCCTTTATTGTATAGGACAGCTGAAGAGAGACAGGAAATGTGGGGAGTAGACAGCTGGGGAAGATATGCAGGAAATGGTCGTGGCTGGGAATCAAACCAGAGACCCCTGTAGCCTCTGTATGTGGGGCGCTTAGACCGCTAGGCCACCAGCGTCCCCATTCTATTCTGCTTTGATCTGTTCCGTTCTATTCTCCTCTCTGCAGATTGATTTGATATGTCGTGTGTGATCAGGTTGTCCCTGGTGTGTATTTCTATTGTTATGGGGTTTCAGCCAATCAGCATCAAGTATTGAACACAGCCGGGTAATAATCTGCTGTAAACAGGTGAGTTGTTTATAAATTCAGCCGTACAGTTGTCATGAAGAGAGAAATGAGCTATAGAGACCCAAACTGTTTTTGTACCAGGCTGTAAACATGTTTATTTCTGCTGTAACATTTTAACATGGGGCTCTATGGGGACTTCAGTACTACCCTTATCGTTCTCTCTTGGTTTCAGGATTAGTAGTGAATGGATTTTAGGTCAGCATTAAGTATTTGTCTGTTTGGGTCAAATGTTCATGTTCTGGTCACCGTGTCACGTTTATGGTCTCTGTGCCGTATTTTATTCAGACGGTTGTCACACAAATCGATCTGAACCCAGAGGGCTAACAAAGAGTCCCAGTGTGACCCAGAGCCGAGCAGGGTCTAACCCGGGCCGGCCTGGGCCAGCACCCTGACCCAGGGTCACATCCAGCCCGTCTGAGTCAAAAACCAATAAACACAGACCCTGATCCCGACATCCCCACTCTGCCTCACACACACAGCTCTCACAATACAAACTCTCTGTTCCCTAAAACACACCGAGGAGGGGGCCTCACTCTGCTGACGGACACACGTAAACAGCACAGCTCTCACAAACACACACACAGCTCACACAAACACACACACGCAGCTACACAAATAACACACAGACCAGGCCGGGAGGACAGATGGACAGCAGCACTGACAGACACATCCAAACAAACCACACACACACACACTTTCACAGTCTGAGACAACATGTAGCTCTGGACACGTCTGAGGTTTGTGTGTGTGTGTGTGTGTGTGTGTGTGTGTGTGTGTGTGTGTGTGTTTGTGTGTGTGTGTGTGTGTGTGTGTGTGTGTGTGTGTGTTTGGGGAGACTTAGTCTAACTGCTGCTGTTTAAACACTCGGGGCCCACAGCAACCTTTCACCTAACTCCACACATTACCACGGGACGACCTTCAGATAAAACACCCGCCACACGGGCCCCTCCATGATCCCCTCCTCCTCGCTCCCTCCCTCCCTCCCTCCCTCCCTCGCTATGCGTCACAGCTCCACGGATGACAGGTTAATGAGGAGAAAATATTTTTACAGGATCGCATTTCGAGCGAGTCCTGAGAACCAATGGCAGCGCTTTTATGGGCGTCAGCTCAGCCCGGGAACTTTTATCTGTTTATCTGCTCCGGCCCGTCTGACACAGACCACAACCCGCTAACTGCAGGCAGAGCCACAGCGCCTAATCTCTGCATTAAACCCACCTCAGACCTCAGACCTCCACCCACACAGAGTGGAGCTGTTTCTGAGAGAGAGTCTGCCCAGTAATATATTTTATCTACTACAGGAAGGAACAGAGTACAAAAGGTTTGGAGTTAGAGCTGCCTCAGGTTTGGACCAGCTCTTAGTTATACTGCTATAGGCTTAGACTTCTATAGGCTTAGATTGCTATAGGCTTAGACTGCTATAGGCTTAGACTTCTATAGGCTTAGACTTCTATAGGCTTAGACTTCTATAGGCTTAGACTGCTATAAGCTCAGACTGCTATAGGCTCAGACTGCTATAGACTCAGACTGCTTTAGGCTTAGATTGCTTTAGGCTTAGATTGCTTTAGGCTTAGACTGCTATAGGCTTAGCCTGCTACAAGCTCAGACTGCTTTTGGCTTGGACTGCCACAGGCTCAGACTGCTATAGGCTCAGACTGCTATAGGCTCAGACTTCTATAGACTCAGACTGCTTTAGGCTTAGACTGCTACAGGCTCAGACTACTATTGACTCAGACTGCTACAGGCTCAGACTACTGTTGATTCGGACTGCTATAGACTCAGACTGCTATAAGCTCAGACTGCTATAGGCTCAGACTGCTATAGACTCGGACTGCTATAGACTTACACTGCTGGGGGAACTGCCACACTGGGATCCTGTCTTTCCCTCTCTCTCCTCTCTCTGCCTGTCTCTTCCTTTAACTCTTCCTGTCCCATTAAAGTTACTAACCATAGACCTTTCTGGAGTCCCTGAGCTCCCTTGTCTCGTAGGTTCCTCTGGATCTCTGCTGCTGTGGACGTGCCAGACTCCAGCTGCTACAACTATTACCATCCGTCTCCCCACTATCATCTCTCTCTCTCTTCATCTCCCTCTATCCCTCTCTCCAACACGGTCTCAGCAGATGTGTGTCTAACATGAGTCTGGTCCTGCTGGAGGTTTCTGCCTGTTAAAGGGAGTTTGTCCTTGCCACTGTAATTTTGTACTCAGAGATTTTGATACAGTACGTTTAGTCCTCTTCACACCCTGCTCCACATTCCCTCGTTAGCTGAGTAGAAGTGAACTGTTGCCTCCTCTGGTTATCAAAGATCTGAGCGCGTCTGGCAGAGCGGGCGTTTCAGACGGAGCGGCGCAGCTGCAGCGGGTTAGAAAATAAATAGAGAAGTTAACGTGAACACAAACACCTCTGGCTCTGCTCAGCATGACACCTTCACTAACTCTCATTCTCACCCTCCTGACCTTCACACCTTCACATCGCTCCACCCCCTCCACCTCCATCCATCCACACACACAGTCAGACTGAATCCTCTGACCCGACCTCCCGACCTCCGACCCCTCAGACCCTCACCCTGTCAGCGCTCCTCGGAGGGGGTGCCAGGCGGCGGGCCCAAACTGCAGCCTGGTAATGATTTGTTAAAAACACACGCCGTGCCAAGCGCAGGAGAGATGACGCGGCGAAAAACGAAGAGAAATTATGAAAAACTTTAAACAAATGTTTCTGCTGAGAGGTGCACTGTTGGTGGTCTCCTGTCGAGCAAAATCAAACAGTTTCTGTCAGACGAGGAGGGGGGAGAGCTGGAGGCAGGGAGAGGGGGTTTGCTTTGGCCCATAAATCTGACAGAGAGGCTGAGAAAGGGCCGGGTTCGGTTTGATCTTATTTTGACGGGAACAAGGTTTGTAACATGAGGATTGTTGGAAGGTAATGCTGCTGGCAAAGTCCAAAATACCTCCTAAAAATCACATTAATAAGACTCCACGTGAGGAAAGACAGAAAAAGAAGGAGAAGAGAGGAGAGGAGAGGAGAAGAGAGGAGAGGAGAGGAGGTCTCAGTGTAAGCATGCAACGGTAACTTTACACCGCCGCCATGCAGCCATGCAACGCTGCATCTCAGCATGCAGATATGACAATCACAGAACGGGAACTAGTCCAGCTTGGTCACAGAGTTCCTCCACGTGAACTAGAGTGTGATCTATCTGCAGCTGAAATCAGTAAAAGGTTGTTCAGTGTGATCCTCCGTCTCTATCAATCTTTCATCCCGACCAGCATGGAGGCTGACGTCTTTAAACAGTCGCTGACAGAAGAATGGAAACAGAAAACAGAGGAGGAGGAGGAATGAAGGGGGGATGATACCTGGACCTGCAAACCTGCAAACTCTGCAACCCTCACAGTTAAATCTCATACAGGCGCAGATTAAAAACACAAGGTTTCACAATGTTTGAGCTCTATAAAATCAGATTTCAAGATGTTGCAATCCTGTTTTTATTATTTTGAATTGTTCAGGAATCAACTGTTTGGAGTGCAGAAAGTTTGAATCAAACTATCACAGATATTTAGAGTTTATATTAAGAGCAAACACAGACACCTTCAGACCCATAAATAAAGACACTGTGTGTATTGTATGAGGGCCTCTGTGGGAAACTCCCTCCTCTACATGCCTCAGACTCACTCAGTGTCACTCTTAATCTGCCGTGATGTAAAATAAGTGACACGCAGAATGAGGGGTCATGCACATACACATGACACACTGTCTGAGCGGGGGCCCTTCAGTGAGAACAACGCGCATGCAGAGTCCTGATCGCTGCAGCTCAGAGCGGTTCGGCGTGTCAGGACCTGCATGAGCGTACCTGCAGAGGAGAGAGGGGGGGGGCGGTCTGAGGGGGAGATCCAGGATGTAAAAACAAAACCCTGCAGGTTATTTACGGCATTACTAGATTCAGGAGAGTTAGAGTTGTACCAAAAAAGCCTTTGATGCCCTACGCCCAAAATAAAAACCACAAATAAAATCAACCTGCTTCCAAAAATCAAACTTCAAAAGTTTCCACCGCCGCCCTGTGGTGCCACCATGATCCTCAGAGCTCACCTCAGCACCTTCCACACTCACTCTACACTCCTGGAAATGTCCTCACATCACTCAGGTGGGATGGATGTTCTCCACTCTTGATGTGTTAGTGTTGTGGAAACGTCCTTTTTACATGTTGGAGTGATTTTGACACACACACAGGAGACAGTGCTCCTCCTCCTGCGTGTGCTCTCCGCGTTGTGAGCCCAGTATTCAGGGCACATCTAACGCAGAGTATACAATCATACACGATGTTATTGATTCTGTTGTTGTCAGTCCAGCTCTCTGACAGCAGGCTTGAAATGTTTTGTGGAGACAACAACAATTGCAAAAACAACGAGGTGATGAAGGAGAGAAAACTCAAATAAGGCCACCATCCGTTAAACATGGAACAACGCTCCACTATAGAGTAAGGTATCAGGAGATATTTAAACAGTGTTCACACAGCAGAGAGCAGCACTGCAGAGGGTAGTTTGTCCAACTTAAGGCTAAACATTTGTATAATGTTCAAGATCAAACCTGAACCAGCTAAAGGGTTTTTAAATCTCTTAACAGAACCTTTTAAAACAGTCTTTCATCGCGTCTTTTCAAATTGTACATGAGGAAAACCATCGTGTGTACGGGCAGAAGTGCGCTCCTTGCTCTGTTGTCTGTAAATCCTGTCTTTGAGAATATCCTCTCTGATGATGTGGAGGTGGATGGGATGCTGTGGATTGTTTTTGAGGCTTCGGACAGCTTTGGGTATCCCTCCTGGTTCTTTTGGCCCCGTACAGTTTTTGTGTGGTCCGGTAATCCTTGATCTCACAGCCCTCTTCATGAAGCTGCTCCTCATCTTCATCAATATTTTTTAGGATCAACTGAAGTTTTATTTCCTGACATTTTGAGCTGCCATGAAGGTAGAAAGATTTAAAGACCAGCTGAGGTACGTCTGCTCCACAGGTCCCGCTAAATGGGAGAGTCCACCTTTAATTACCAGGGGAGATTTAATTACCACTTTAAGGAGATCTAACACTTCAAGAGCTGTTCTCAGAATTACATTAAATAAGTCTATGTTTATATCAAAATAGGATAAATGAGACACTATTTTTACGGGAAACAGGAAAATAATGTAAAATTAGACATTGAGCACCCCCATGGTTTGAATGGAATGATCCACGTTTCATATGCAAATATTCGACTATGAGATTGGCAGTCGACTAAGACTCGTTAGAACCAATCGTCGAATATTCCACTATTTGGGGTCACCCCTACAGTGAACGCATATTCAACGCTTTTGAAAATCATGAACCACGTCTGCTGGGAGGTTCATGTGTGAACATCAAGTCTCTGAGAATAACAGGGCCTGATTTACAAGATTATGTTGGAGTGTCAGATCTCATGTGTAAGAAACAAAGAGACCCTGTGTTTAAAACCAGGAAAATATTAATGAATAATAAATCAGTTTAATTTTCTCTAAAGAACAGAAGAGTTATTACCTCACGAGCAGTAAAGATTGGAATTCTATAAAAAATGCTCCATCACACATAGAAACTTACTTTATCAATATAATAAAACATCAGCAACCTAACAAAAAGCATGTTTCCAATATATACAGAAATCTGTTATTGGATACACCAGACAACACTTTGTATATCAAAACTAAATGGGAGATGGAGTTTAATGTTATAATTGAGGATGAAGAGTGGGAAACAATATGCTCTGGATGTCATAAGGGCATTAATAGTAACAGGTGGAAGGAGTTTGATTGGAAGATGAAGACAAGGTTCTTTAGGACGCCTTCGGTGGTTTCCAAATTTGTAGATAACTCAGCTGCAATATACTGCTGGAGAGAATGTAGAATGGTGGGTGACCACTCGCACATATTTTGGGATTGCCCAAAGTTGCTGCCTTTCTGGAAAGGGATAAAGGGATAAAGAGCGAGATAGATAAAGTTCTGGGAATTTACTTACTATTTACCCCATGTCAGTTTCTTTTAGACATAACCCCTGTAGAAAAATACACTAGAGACCAAGAATACCTATTACATATACTCTTGATGATTGCTAGGAAAATGGTGACAATAAAATGGATGATTTCAGAGCCACCTACAGTGGCACAGTGGAAACAGAAGCTAAGGGAGGTGTATGGAATGGAGGCTCTGACTGCTCAAGTACAACTACGATCTGATAGCTTTGTGAGGAGATGGCTACCTATAGAAAAATATCTTGTTAACTGAAGGGAACCCCTCAATGTGCTACAATGTCTTAAATGTCCACTAAATTACTTTTCACACATTAGTGTTATTCAGCTTTCTAGGCCCTGACGTGTCTCTCTCTCTCTGTATGTTTCTTTTCCTTTTTTTTTTTTCTTTCTCGCACTGTCATACATTTTCTGTGATGTTGTCAAGGAATGTTCTGTATTGTATGTTTTCTCAGTGTTTAAAAAACTGAAAAATAAAAAAAGTTTAAAAAAAAAAGAACAGAAGAGTTAAAGATGTGTGAGACAAAAACCCATCACAGAGATTTATTTTATATCTACATGTTGTTGTTTTTTGTTCTCTGTCAGTCCTGACTGAGAGTTAAAACTTTAATAAAACAAAGTTCTTCTGGGGGCGCTGGGGGCCTAGCGGTCTAAGCGCCCCACGTACAGAGGCTACAGTCCTCGTCGCAGGGGTCGCCGGTTCGATTCCCGGCCGGTCGACCATTTCCTGCATGTCTTCCCCCACTCTCTACTCCCCATATTTCCTGTCTCTCTCCAGCTGTCGTTTCAAATAAAGGCAAAAAGGCCAAAAATATAACTTTAAAAAAAAACAAAAAAAAACAAAAAAACAAAGTTCTTCTGCTCTCTTTATTTTTCTGTTATTCAAAGACAGCCGGTGTTGGATCAGGACTCAGGTATTAGAAGTGGAAAAGTAAAAGTGTTTTTGGACGTTTTCTAAAATAAAGAAATTATAATTATTCATTTGGGGCCAAATATGCAGAGTTTATTCCACTGATGTGAATCCAAACAGGGGGAAAACACCTCAACGTTCAGGTGTGTGTTCCTGATTCCAGAGAAATGAGTTCCTATGCACTCAGCCAGGTGTAGCTGTTGGAGGTGACAGAAATCCTGCAGACACAACTTTCACTTCCCGCCCCTCTCTCTCTCTCTCTCCGTCACCTGGACAGATTGATCTCAGCCCCCCTGGACTCTACAGCTCTGTGTGCCGTGTGCAAACTGCTGGCTGCGGCTGCAGGACTGACCGGCTCTCTGACGGTGTTTGTTGTTTGTGGACGAGGAGGAGTCTGGCTGAAAGGGAGCGGAGGTGCAGCTGCCACCACAGCTCTTTAAAAGTCAGAGAGAGGGACCGCCGGGAAACGAATAATCCTTTTCATCTTGCCTCCTTTTCTCATTTGGCACACATTTTGTCACTCCTTTCTTTCTCTCCATCTGTCCTCTTCCTCCTCCTTTCACTCACTCCTTCTTTCTCCCCTCTCTGTGGAAAATTTAATGGTTTCCTGGGCTCAGAGCGAGACATTCTTTCACAGTGAACAATAATAACAAGAGTAAGAGCCACTTCATGTTACTCTCTCTCTCTCTCTCTCAGCGGGTACGAGCGGCCTGTTCTGTCTGTTCTCTGAGTGTGTTTGTGCGCTCTCCTCCTTAAAGAGCTTCTTCTGTTAAAATCAGGTTCTGCAGAGCGGAGAAGCCAAGTGTTCTTACGCCTCGTTTTTTATCATCAAAGTCTTCTTTTAAAATAACCTGCACAGACGAGAGCAAGCCACACTTTCTGCAAAGAAATGGAAAATCACTTCAACGTGGCAGAGACCTCCAGTCCCGGTTCAGTTCAGATTAAAGAGGAAATACATCAAATGTAAGTCAGGGAACGTTTTGTGAGCTGCAGGAGCTGGATGGTGGAGTTCATGGACGAGGAGGAGGAGGAGGAGGGTGAGCTGCAGGGAAACATGCTGATGCCGATCATGTTTAACTCTTCATGAGAGCATGAAGCTCTCTGCAGATTCAGGCATGTGCAGTGAAGTCCTGATGGTGCCAGGATCCATGGAGCATGCAGCGACATGATGTCTTTTTGTTTGGAAAGCCCCGACAGTCGTGAGTTCAGCCGGTGGCGGTGAGCGCTGTGCAGAGTGTCGGCTCACATCTGAACACAATCCATCACACAGGCTGCAAACACGCGGCTCCACATGCAGATGAACAGAAACAACGTGCTTACACTTTGTTTACGCTGCTTTCTAAGTTACTGAAGATAGAGTTCACATTAAGGACCTCTGATGACCCTTCAGGTCACAGATCGGAGCTCTCTGAGGGACAGGGTCTCCGTTAATCCTGATTCCTGAGCGGTTCATTCAGACGACTTTCAGCCTCACATGAAACCCGACATGAAGAGTGGCAGAAGGGCCAAGACCCCGGCTCTCATTTAGCCTCCTACAGCTTCACCTTCTGCTCTCTGCAGACTCACATCAGAGGAGCAGGGAGGGTCCGAGGACCGGGGACAAGAGCCAGGGGCAGGATGTCACGTCTAACCCTGAACCCACCAGCCAAACCAGCACGGCTCTGTGGGACGCCCCGTCCCAGCTCAGAGAACAAAGACGAGGGGCTGACACTGGCCAGGCAGCCCCCTGTTCCTGGCTGGACTCCAAGTCTTCTAGGACTCTTAAAGGGGGCTCTGCAGGACCATGTCCAGGCTCTGGCACTGCTAAGGAGTTTAAAACCAGTCACACACAGAGCTCAGAGAGACGTGAGCTGGCAGAGAGGACTTTTCTTCAACTGAGAGGGTCCAAAATAAAAACACGAATAAGAGTCTCAGAGCCGCATTCTGAACACATGCAGATCCTCCAGACTTCTCAAAACTGGGTCCAGACTGTTTCAGACTGGGTCCAGACTTTTTTACACAGGGTCCAGACTTTTTCAGATTGGGTCCAGACTTTTTTACACAGGGTCCAGACTTTTTCAGACAGGATCCTGACTTTTTCAGACCTTGTCCAGACTTTTTCAGAACGGGTCAAGACTTTTCAGACCGGGTCCAGACTGTTCAAGACTGGGTCCAGACTTTTTCAGACTGGGTCCAGACTGTCCCAGACTGGGTCCAGACTTTTTTAAACTGGGTCCACACTGTTCCTTACTGGGTCCAGACTTTTTCATATTGGGTCCAGACTTTTTCAGACAGGGTCCAGACCTTTTTACATAGGGTCCAGACTTTTCCAGACTTCTTCAGACCGGGTCCAGACTTTTTTAGACCGGGTCAAGACTTTTTTACATAGGGTCCAGACTTTTCCAGACTTTTTCGGACAGGGTCCAGACCTTTTCAGATATGGTCCAGACTTTTTCAGACCGGGTCCAGACTTTTTTTACATAGGGTCCAGACTTTTCCAGACTTTTTCGGACAGGGTCCAGACCTTTTCAGATATGGTCCAGACTTTTTCAGACCGAGTCAAGACTTTCAGTCTGAGTCCAGACAGTTCCACACTGGGTCCAGACTTTTTCAGGCTGGGTCCAGATCTTCAGGCTGGGTCCAGACTTTTTAAGACTTGGAACAGACTTTTTCAGATTGGGTCCAGACTTTTTCAGATTGGGTCCAGACTTTTTCAGACCAGGTCAAGACTTTTAAGACTGGGTCCAGACTGTTCCAGACAAGGTCCAGACTTTTTCAGACTGGGTCCAAACTTTTTCAGACTGGGTCCAGACTGTTCCAGACAAGGTCCAGACTGTTGCAGACAGTGTCCAGACTTTTTCAGACAAGGTCCAGATCTTCAGGCTGGGTCCAGACTTTTTAAGACTTGGTACAGACTTTTCCAGACAGTGTTCAGACTTTTTCAGAAAGGGCCCAGACTTGGTCCAGACTTGTTCAGATTGAGTCCAGACTTTTTAGAGAGGGTCCAGACTTGGTACAGACTGTTTCAGGCTGGGTCCAGACTCTTCAGGGTGTACGTGTGCGTATAAAAGCAGCTTCAGACTCTGGAGGAAGTGATGGGTCAGGGCAGACAAAGAACAGCTCAGGTGGAGGCTCAACAGAGTCTCACCTTACATGATAAACTCTGCAGTTCTCTGAGCCCGGTGTAACGTGTAGATTCAGTTTTTAGCGTCACTGTAAACAGACGTGATTAAGCTCCTGGTGTCCGTTACACAAACAAAGCAGCTCATCTCTCCTCGGGGAACGAGACTCAGACCGAACAATCAGGTGAATTCCACGGAGAGGAAACAGGTTTCAGACGGAGAGACGTTTCAGCGATCATGTCAGCGCGTTGAGTCCAGTCAGGTGACGCTGACCGGGATAAGCTGCTCTCATTATAACAGAGAAGAAGAGTGTCAGCAGCTTCTGTAGAGTGAAACTGACTGTTACACATCAGGCTGTTTCAGTTTATACAGAGTCATGCAGAACAGACTTCAATCAGTCCAAAATGCTCCATCATTATGAAGAGATTGTTCCTTATACCAAGAAGTATCGACTCTTTTCGACCTTCAGGATGTGGCGAGATGATCTAACTAGAACACTTGGAGAGTATTCGTTCCACTTTGAGAGATAAACTTCTACAATTCAACAAGATTTCGATGACCCTAGTGTCATATCTTACTACTAAAAAAATTGAGAATGAAAGGAGGACAGGGGAAGGAATATGGGGAGTCAAGGCAAGGCAAGTTTATTTAAAAAGCAGCTTTCATACAAAGAGCAATTCAAAGTGCTCTGGAACTTTCTGGACAACTCAGGAGTTGTATTTATTTTATTTTAGTATCATTTATTTATTTTAAGTATTTATTTTTATTTATCTATAAATGTATTTATATCTATTAATTATTTTTGTATTAAGTAATTTTTTTTTTATTCAGATATTTTTTTACAATGATGAATTTATTTGTCTTTTATTTATTTATTTATTTTTCATTGATTCACTTACTTGTCTTTTGTTTATTTATTTGATTTTACATTAATTTATCTTTTTTTCATTTATCAATTTATTTACATTGTTTAATGTATTTTTTTACACTGATTAAGTAATATATTTCATGTATTTATTTATTTGTATTTATTTGTATTTATTTATTTATTTATTTATATATACTTATTTCTTTTTATATTGATTAATGTATTTGTCTTTTTAACCTCTTTTATTACTGAACATTGCTTGACTCCATCCAAACTAATCTGTCTTTCCTTCCATTTGTTATTGTTCTTTAAAATAACATAATATAATATAATAGTATAGTATAGTGTAATATATTTTAATAAAACCTTCATACTTCTATCAATAAATGATTCTGATTTGGTTGGACAATTGTAAAAGTATCATTCAACCAAAAGTCATAAATGAGACCTGAACGTATACCTTGAATGTGTGTAACATAACTGCTCAATAAAAATACATATGCATGTTTTTCTCTTAAATTAGACACAACTAGGTCCCCTAAAGTTTCACTTTGGCATCCCACAGGTGTCTGATTTTTTGTAAATCAAACTGCAGAAAGCCCAACACTTAGCAATGTTTCACAAAGTGAAATACAGAGAACTTCAGGGGGATAAATAACTGAGTAAGAACTTGTGAAGCATCATCTCAGCATGCAGGCCGGATGATGCAGAGATAAATGTGCAGAGAGAGTTCCAGTAGAGGTGCTGAGCGGAGACGAGGGGGGCAGGTGGAGAAAAAGAGAGAGGAGGTGGTGTTTGAGCCGTTTGAGTGGTGTCCAGCCGGGTTCAAGTGCTGCTGTTTGGGTCCTTAAAGAGGCGAGCAGCAGGACTCAGATCCAGAACTTTAAACCTCCAACACAACAACAGCAGAGTTTAGGGGCTCCCCTCTCTGAAGCTTCAACAATCCCCCCGTATGTGTGTGTGCATTAATGAACTACTCAGGCTCATATGCAAATCAGACAATGGAGCGAGACACCAAGCATGTGCTGAGAGTGTGTTAGAGCGCGGGTGTGTTTCTGTGGGAGTGTGAGAGCAGAAAGGTGGGAACTGGGCAACCTTCTCACCCTTCTTCTGTGTCCCCCCCTGAAGGGGAGAATAGGAAGAAGTGGGGAGGCTGTGAACAAGACGCTGCAGAGGCAACAGACAGAGGAGGCAGGGGGAGTAAATACCTCTGCAGGGGGGGTTTGGTGCTGGGGTAACCGTGTGATCCAGATTCAACACATACACACACGGACACATAAACACAGCAAACACACTCACATGCACGGCCCCGATGGAGAGAACGGGCAGAGCACAAAACAAGATGTAAAGGGATAAAAAGATGTGGCACTCGGCCATAATCCCCAACAAGACATCAGTCTCCTAACAAGAACGTTCTCTGGGAACTTCTGAATGAAATGACATGGAGAAAAGAGGAATCAGACAATGAAGGAGAGGGAAAAGATGAATGGTGAATCTCTGCCAAACTGAAGCTGAACATGTTAAAGTGTTTGGTGAGAACGTTGGGGAGTAGCGGCTCCTGTGTGCATGAGTCTGCATATACATTTCAGATTCTTCTGCAGGTTCAGACAGTTCATGTTCTGCACGTGTGTAGAAATATGCATATATCTGAGCATGAACGGCATGACCCTTTCTTCAACCTGTAATGTCTTCAGCAGCCTCGTCCTCTCCTCCTGCATGAACCTCCCTACATCTCCTCTGCTCCTCTCTCTCTGGTTACGTCTGACGCTGCACACGCTTCTCGTTTGCATATATGTTTTCTGAAGGTTTGCATGTGAGAATCATCAAGTAACCTCTGCAAACATCTGCAGCTCTGTGACCACAAACATGAAGAACACAGAATAACATCTACGCTCATTTACCTGCAGATAAACACCCATCTTATCCTCTCTGTCATGGGCCTCCCTCTGGATATCACACACCAAACCAGCAGCATGTTACCTAAGAGTGCTTTTCAAAGTGATGCATGAAATAAAACACTATTTTATATCATGCATCTGGGTGTATTTTGAAGCATTTCATCCCAGCCACAGACAGCTTCCTGTAAATCAATTATTAAAGATGTAATCCATGAAGAAACAACACCAGTAGGTGCCGGTTCCTCCTCTTTGAAGCAGCTTTGCATGCCGCTAACTAACAGCAATGAGACTTCTGGTTCGCTGTAGCTTTGCATGTTTAAAAACTGTTCCTCCATATAGTAATTTAACCCTCTTTCTCACCTCGTCTTCTAAAACTCGTCCCTGAAATGTGCTGCAGAGCTGCACGGACGTACAGGCAGCTAAATGTACAAGGAGAACTTTCAGCGTGCCCTGATCTAAGTGGAAACAAAAGCGTGAAAGCCCAAAGACGGGCCCCTCTCGAGGCATTTGCACCTATGATAACAAAGTAAGGAAGACATAGAGGGAGCTGGTCTTCCTTCTCATTTATGAGCGGACAGTTGGGACATTGAACGCCTCAGGTAAGAGAGAGAGGAGACACATCTCATGAAATAGACTCTGCAGCGTCACAGTGATGTGTCCATGAAACTGTCAGACGGATTCACCATCAGGGGAGGGAATCAGCATCCAACATGTTTATTTCTGCTGTAAAGATCGTCTTCTTTGAATGGGTGTGTATGTGGTTTCTTTTAATTCTTCAGCCAGCCTCTAGTGGATATTTGAGGGACTGCAGTTTATAACACTTTTGCATTGGTTTCACATTTTAAGACCGGAGGTTGCTGCTTGGTATTCAGCTGCTGCCCTCTTCTTCTATGGTAAATCAACTGCAGTTCACGGTTCCCTCATTCTCGCCGTTAGCGCCACAGAGTGGAGTCATTAAGTAGTAACACTGTGAGGGAAGCCTAGCCCCGTATTCATCCACACATAGCTCCCACATATCAACACAGGTCAGGACCACAATATATTGGCGTATCCATATTTTGTCCCGACCTTATTTACCATCGGTCCTCTACTCAGGATAACGGCACAGGACGGAGATCATCGGACTCTGATGTCTCACAGACGTTGGGTAAAGCATTATATATATATGGCTTAAAGTGATGAAGGATCACTGAGCTTAATATCAAACATCCAGTGAAATCTGTTTCCTCCTTCAGTGTCTGCAGGTGTCAGGACTTAAAGATCTAAAGTTTGGTCGTGTTTCCATCAGGTGATTGAGTTTAACTCAAACAGGACCTTCAAATGTTGCAGGACTAATGTGTTCCCATGACTAAGACACTTACATATAATAAAGAACATTACATTTTAAAAAGTTCCTGGTCATATGAAGATTGTTTTCACATTTTAAAACCTCAGACACACGTCGTTCAGGAGAAGAGAGGATAGTTCTTACCTTGTAGCGCATCTTGGGACAGGAGTAGATGTAGAAGCCCAGGTAGTAGTAGGACAGCTTGGGGGACTGTTTATGCAGCTGCCTGGTGAACAAGATCTCCCTGCAGGAGGAAACACACACACACACGCAAATGTTACTTGCTTCTCAAACAGACGTCTCGCTGCAACAAACTGAGCAACATTTCAAACTTCTGATATAAGAAACTCATGCACAGTTTACACTATGACAGAGTTTGTTGATTTACTGTAAATGCATCCACTTTTACTACAAACTATTATCCTCATGAACGACTACTTTGCTGCCTTCTTCACGTTTCCTCAGAGACCAAAGAGACCGTATGACCGATAATGTAATAGGCACTTTATTACTGTCTGAAGATGTACATGCCATACTGCCTCTGTTTTTCTACTTGTATTGTACACTGATTACCTCATACAGAGATATGTGCACGCACTGATTTTTTTTTCACATGCACTGTCTGCCAAAGAAAATTAATAAATAGATTTGGAAAAAAAAAAAAAGATGGGAGCATCAAGTCCTGATGTTAAGAAGCTGAAACCAGGAATGTTTCATATTAATATTAAAAAACAAACAATATGACTTATAGTTCATCAGAAATCATTTTCTTTCAGGGTTCCCACTCTTTTCCAGAGATCATTTTCCAGGACATTTCCAGTGATGATCAAGCTGATATGACAGTCTAAATTTAGTTCCTAAATAGTCTAATATGTTCCTCTCAGTGGAAGTCTACATTGAAGACATGCAGTCTATGGCTATCCATGAAATCATCTCTTACATGATTAAAAATGATGGCAAATTTATTATAGAATAATGCAACTGCAGATGTACAGCACTTCACTTTATTAGTGCAACCAAGCAACAATGATGGGCAACTCTCATCTCAGCTTTCTCTTTTCTCAAAAAATACAAAATGAGCTAAGTAAAAAACAAAAGAGCCAGCAAAGGACTCTGGAAGCTGCCTTACTGAAATAAATAAATAATAATAATAATCAGAGGATCTGTGCATTAATGACCTAAATACATCTGAATGACAAAAATGGCCACAAATGTTGAATGGGGATGTGTTTTTTTAACCTTGTTAGATCGCACACAGTCATGTTGGAATCATTTTCCAGGACATTTTACTTTTTCTACAATTTTCCAGGAGTTTTCCAGGACTGGAAAACTGGTCAAATATTTTCCAGGTTTTCTTTTGGACATGTCCCGAACTACGAGAGTATTTGAAAGCCTTCTTTTTGGCAATTTCTGACATCCTGGACCTAAAGATTCAGCCATCTCCTCATATAGCCATCTTTGGCAGAGCCCCGCTTGATTTAGCTACTACTATAACGCAAAACAATGTGATAGCATTTGTGTCCCTGGTTGCCCGGAAAAGAATCCTTTTGCTTTGGAAGTCTTCTCAACCACCTTTATTCAGAGTTTGGCTAAACGATGTTTTAAGTCTGCTAAAATTGGAAAAGATAAAATTCACCATCAGGGGCTCATCGGATAAATTTTATACCCACTGGAGGCCTTTACTTGATTATGTAGACCGCCTCCCTCCCAAGGAGTTGACCCCAAAGACGGTAGCGCTAATTCAGTACCTTCTCCTTACTTCTTACCTACGTGCCCCCGTCCCTGGTGGCTGCTCCACCCCCCCCATTAGAGGCCTTTGCGCGGTGGAGTCTGGGCGCCTGGAGCCGACATGGGTCATGTGGACAATGCTGCCCGATTTAGACTCTTTCTGACTGGGATGCGAGCAGCAAACAAAACTAATATCAAACTCCTTATGAACGACATCTTATATTTCTATTTATTTATTTATTTATTTCCTTACTTATTTATTTATTTCTGTACCACGTGTTACTTGATTTTATTGTATATATTTTACATTCTGTTTTGTTAATTTGAGCTGGGGTTTGAGGGAGTGGGGTGGTGGGAGGACGGTTGTTTGTGTGTGTGTGTGTGTGTGTGTGTGTGTGTGTGTGTGTTTAAAAACAGAAAAAGACTGTTAACTATTACACTGTATTGGTTGTACTGGAATAATCCTGCAAAAACAAAATTAAAAAAAAATTAAAAAAAACTATTTTCCAGGTTTTACAGTTTTTCCAGGATGCGTGGGAACCCTGTTCTTTACATCAAGGATTATTTATAGAAATTTGAAATGCATTATATTTCATTTTTATAGCACATATAAATATTTTTACTCGTGCATCTGATGGATGTTGTGGAACATTGAAAGCATGCAGTCGGTCGTCTGCACCAAAGAGCCAGAAAACAAATAAAACCTGAGAGATGATCTGCAGGTTGTTTCTGAAACACTCGGCCAGGAGAAGTTAAAATAAATGAAATGTTTGAGATGAAACTTATTTTTCCTGAAACAGCCGTCTGTGTTTTTCTGACGGGCTGTGAGTAAACTTCTAATAAAGTTCTGAGCGAGGCCGAGGCTGAGCCGGGGAAGTTAACACCCACTCTGTAAAAAAGCAGCTTTTCCTAGTCTCATTTCATTACACAAAAACAACTGCCTCCCCTCTCCATCCACAGCGAGCCCCGCTCAGAAAGAAGGAGGTGAAGAAAGAGGGAGGGAGAAGGGGAGGGAGGGAGCGTGTAAAATAAAGATTTAGACGCTGGAAGATTTATCCTGCGTCTTCAAATACAGTAAATGTCTGCCTGCTTTATTTTTCCCCGATAGTTTCTTCCTTAATTGCATCCTTTTTTCTAAAAGCCTATTTTTCCTTCGCTCCGCCGTTTCCTTCACGATTCCATAACTGAATTCCAGCTCGGCTTTCTTCTCTTTTTGTTTCTCTCTTCCTTCCACCCGCTTAAACGGAGGGGGAGAAATCCCTTTCTTCCAAAACTTAAGAGGGAGAGAAAGAGGCCTTAAAATAAAATGGATGCACTGAAAAATAAGACATGGGACAAAGCAGGCCAAGCCAGCGAGGAGGGGAGGGAGGGGGGGAGGGAGGGAGAGAGCAGGAGGAGAATATAAAAGAGGAGGGTCAAGAAAGAGAAAGGGACGGAGAAGAGAGCGAGGTGCTGGAAGGTCACCCACTTGCTGCCAGGTTCCTGGGTTCCCATCCCCTCTCCACAAAAGCGCCCGGCAGGCTTGAATTGGGGGAGGGGGGTCAAGAGAGGCGAGGGGCCCATTCACAAAAAGCCTGCGCCCCCCTCTCCCTTCACACCCCTACCTCCACCCCCATGGCAGCAGCTTGAGTCCACCATTATCCCCTCTTCAGCCATCTGACACTCCAGCACAAGCCAATTATCAAGGCCTCTACTCCTGCACACACACACACACTCACACACACTCACACACACACACACACCTGCACACAAAGGGCCCATAACGGTGCATACCTCAAGGTGCTTACTGCAGCCTTGCATGCACGCGGAAACATTTCATTACTGCCGGAGTCGAGCTGATGCAGAGAGGGAAGCATGCTAAATATATCTAACTGCATTCAACACACTTTTTATATACATGTGTGTGTGTGTGTGTGTGTGTGAGTGTGTGTGCATGTGTGTAATTGAACACACATAATGAGATGTCTGCCTGCCGTTTGAATCAACATGTGAGAGCTGAAGTAAACGTGCACACTGAGCCTGTTTGTGTTTTCAAATGTCGCTTTGTGGTCGGCTGCTGTTTGCATCTCTAAGGTGTGTTATTGAGCTCTACAGCTGAGCTTAAAAACTTTATTGTTCCCTTAAAAGTGACACCTAATTCTTTGAGACCCTGCAGAAGAACAGGTTGTGTGAAAGTGATTCATGAAAGTTGTTCTGCAGGTGAGATTTAATCTGAAAATCAGGTCGTCCAGCGGTCCGAAACCTGCAGCTTCAAACTCCTGACTGTATTTTTCACTCTCTCATTAATATGCATGCTCAAATACACATGCATATACAAAGCCTGACTGTATGCAGGAAGTGAGGAGTATTTAAGACTTGGATCAGGATCAGGCAGCACACCACAACCAGGACATCCCTAAAAAGAAAGTGATCCATGTTGGACACCAGCTGTGTTTCCTGCACACAGCGCCTCAGGCTCCTCATTACGAGCCTCTTTCCTCCTCCTCCTCCTTCTCCCCCTCCTCCCCCTCCTCCTCCTCCTCTCTCTGCACTCTGAGCCCGAAACAGAGAGAGCTCCACGAAACCTCTCAACACCCCCCTCTCCTGTCTCTGCAGCAGAACCACACACAGGCTCACACCTCCAGTTACCATGAGGGAACACATCACAGGACAGATAGGAGTACGTCTGCTCACACTTGGGATTAAAATGCATCTCTCACACCGGTCCAAGGCTGCATCTAAAAGAAATACTGTGCACCATGTTCAGGCTTCTTTAAAGAGTTCAATTTATTAATCTCTCTGTGAAGTTTGTTTGGAGCATTTTGTCGTCGAGCTGCAGAAACTTTAAGTTCCTTCATGATTAGAGCCTCTGATTATTAACTGTATATCTGCTCCTGCTGTATCTGGACCAGTATCCTGAGTCTCCTCTGCAGACTCTACCTGACCTGTATGATGTGATCTCTGCACACATTCACAGTCTGATCCACAACAATGTCAGTGACACATGTCTGACCACGAACAGACAGACCTCTAACTTTAGTCCAGACTGAGTGTGATAACTCTCAGCCTGTCTTTCCTTCAGGTGTGCAGAAACTACACATTTAAAACAAAGACATTAACAATACATCTCTGTGATCTTATCGGCCATCAGGAGCAGGTGTAGTTAGGCTTGACATCCTAACCCTGTTTTATGCCAATTCATTTTGCGTTTTTAAACATCTTCTTTTTTTTTTGTAGTTATATTTTTTGGCCTTTTTGCCTTTATTCCATAGGACAGCTGAAGAGAGACAGGAAATGTGGGGAGTAGAGAGTGGGGGAAGACATGCAGGAAATAGTGGACCAGCAGGGAATCGAACCGGCGACCTCTGCGACAAGGACTGTAGCCTTTATACGTGGGGTGCCTAGACCGCTAGGCCACCAGCGCCCCTCATTTTGCTTCTTTATTCTTCTTTTATTTGAAACCAAGTTTTAAGCTCGTACAGCTCTTTGGTCAGCTGTGGTTCCTCAAGGTTCGAGGTCCTTTATCATCATTTCATGCTTCCAACAAACAAAATGTGTCCCTTGACCTTTGTAATAACTTAAATAATTTAATATGATAACATATACTTTAAGGTTTTTCTTTTAAATCTGGTGTTTAAATAACTTTATTTTGAATATTGAACGAGAGATAACAATAAAAAAGGTATATATCAGCTTTATGATACATGCACATGCATTTCTAGAGACTGATTCTTGTGTTTGTTGTGTTAAAAATCAAGTGAAGTTCTAAAAACTGCAGTTCCTCGAGTGTCCACTAGAGGCTGGCCCCAAAAGTACTGTAAACCACATACACACCCATTCAAAGAGCCGATCTTTACAGCAGAAATAAACATGTTTACAGCCTGGTTCAAAAAACAGTTTAGGTCTGAAGAGCTCATTTCTCTATTAGCACACACAGTACAGGGGGGGGGGGATTTATTATAACTCTGCCTTTTTGAAGATATTAAACTTCTGAGTTTTGCCCAAATAAGGGCGTGCCTGACTTGATTGACAGGTGGGAACACTGTAGCTGTAGCGAGGAGGCTAAAGGCCCGCCTCTTCACCTCACACTAGCTCCACAGAAGTTAGGTCGAGTTTAGCATTTCCAATATGGCACCCGCTGACGATCGGCTTCAAAACAAGGCTTCAGGAACAGATGGGTGACGTCACGGAGACTACGTCCATTTATTATACAGGATATGGTTTAAATACGTGATAAGACGAGTCTGTGTGCACAAAGTGTGATCCCTGGTTTTTCACGTGTTTTTTAAAAGGAGCACTCGGGGCCTGCTGTTGAGAAGAAACATCATCAAACTCAATAAAGTTTACAGACCTCCGGACAGAGTCAGCCCCATCCAAGCAGACTAGGGAGTGTCCAGCCCGGATCAAAGACCTGGACTCCAGTGTCTGTAAACAGACGGGAGGGTTCCAGTCCTCCTCCTCACTGAGCGCTGTGTGTTACTGCTGGACTCAGACTCCTAAAATAATATGTGATCAGTGTGTGTGTGTGTGTGTGAGATGCCCAGGGTGTTCCCTATATACGAGCAGGGCCTGTCTGTTCTAACCACTGGATCACACACACACACACACATGCACGAATGCTCATAACTCACACACTCACACCTGAACACACCAACTTTGAAGCTGAGATCACCCAGACTCCCACATCTGTGCAGAAATATTTTAAAAAGCCTTTCTCACATTATTAAGTTACATTTTACAGGAAACTCTGGATATATGTGTGCGTGTGTGTGTGTGTGTGTGTGTGTGTGTGTGTGTGTGTGTGTGTGTGTGTGTGTGTGTGTGTGTGCGTGTGTGTGCGTGCGTGTGTGTTCTCCTGTTTCATCTTGGCAGGCAGAGCTGTCGTCAGCTGAACCACAAACAGAGCGCTGCCTCAACCAATCAAGTGCTCAGACGGAGGTATTTTTCCTGACCTGCAGCATTATGGCACTTATAGTATTCAGTTCTAAGAGAAGATCAAAAGTGGGAGGGGCCGAAGAGATCAAGAGTCAGGGGTAGAGCAGGTTAAGAGCGGGGCAAGTACAGAGGGAGGAAGAATAAAAAGAGAGAACAAAGAAGGGAGTCACCGTGAGAAGGAGAAAGTCCTCTCTTTAAGGAGCTCACTGTAACTTTGGACGAATCCTCTCCTTCTTCTCACAGACACGGTTTAATATCTGTGAATTATCTGCATCCAGTCAAAGCTTTATTTCCTCATGTAGCATCAAAGCAAGCTGCAGCATCATCTCTGTGATTTCATAAAATGAGCACTGACATGTTACAGTTCAGACCCGCCTCTAATCTGAACGGTGACCTATGTAGGATCAAAATGTGGAGCCCCCACCTCCTCTCCTACGGCCTTTTATTACCTCATGACCACAGACGTAACTAAGAACACATCCAGTGTTTCATACTCATACATGAAACTTTGGCAGACTGATAAACTCGTGGACCTCTCCTCTCGCTCTCCGTCCACCTCTGTGTGCCGCATCGTCTGAGAGATGTCCTCTCGTACTCTGGCAGCATCTCGTGTCATAACATCAGCCCTCACTCTGCACTATCAGAGTTTTGCCTCCACAGACTCGTCTTTGTTCTCTTTTCATATATTCATGCCAGTTTGCAACATTAAGCCTTTAAAGTCCTCAATCAGAGACTTTTATTTCACTAGAGATCAAACTGTAAGAGTGCAAGAATAAGAAGAAATAGGAAAACCTTTTTGTGGAGGCTTAGCCAGGATCTTGAAACAATACATAACAACACGAAACAACACGAAACAACACGTAACAACACGTAACAACACGTAACAACACGAAACAACACGAAACAATACGAAACAACATGAAACAACACGAAACAACACGAAACAATACGAAACAACACGAAACAATACGAAACGACATGAAACAACACGAAACAACACGAAACAATACGAAACAACATGAAACAACACGAAACAACACGTAACAATACGAAACAATACGTAACAACACGAAGCAACACGAAACAATACATAACAACACGAAACAACACAAAACAACATGAAACAACACGTAACAATACGAAACAACACGTAACAATACGAAACAACACGTAACAATCCGAAACAACACGAAACAACACAAAACAATACGAAACAACACGTAACAATACAAAACAACACGAAACAACACGAAACAACACGTAACAACACGTAACAACACGAAACAATACGAAACAACACAAAACAACACGAAACAACACGAAACAACACGAAACAACACGTTACAATACGAAACAATACGTAACGACACGAAACAACACGAAACAATACGTAACGACGCGAAACAACACGTTACAATACGAAACAATACGTAACAACACGAAACAACACGAAACAACACGTTACAATACGAAACAATACGTAACGACGCGAAACAACACGAAAGAACACGAAACAACACGAAACAACACGTTACAATACGTAACGACACGAAACAACACGAAACAATACGTAACAATACGTAACAACACAAAACAACACGAAACGATAAGAAAGTCACAACACAATAATGACACCACATGATACGACATGAAACAGAAGTCACGATACCATATGAAATGTTACGACCAAGGGTGCATCTCGCTCGGCTGGAAGTGAGGCTTTCAGCAGAGTGTCTGCCCCCTGGTGGGCTGGCTGCAGTATAGGTCAAAAAATCCGTCGGGGGAGCAGTCAAACTTTAAAAAATAAAGACATGACGTACGAACGTTTCTCACATCCGTATGCTGTGGTGATATGTAGTTAATATTTGACTGTTTTGTGTCCAAGGCCTCTTTTCTTCAAACTTCAAAGGACACACAGAGTCATGTGACGCTACGCTGTACGGCGGAGCTTGTTACCGTGGCTTCGCAGGCTCTGGCTGCACAATGGCGGCGCCCAGGAGCGGGATTTTTTGGCTTCAGAACCGTACAACGGGAAGAGGCGGAGCAACGCTGTCCATTTTTATTTACAGTCTATGGTTACGACACTAACGACAAGAAACGATACGAACAGCAAGAAATGACACAAAATGATTCAACCTTAAAAGACATGACCAGAAACGGCACGATACGAAACAATACCAAAAATATGATTCAACATAATCTGTGACAAGACAAACTTTAGATTAAGTGTGTGGTACAGTACAGGGGTCTCAAGTTTAGTCTGCCATGTTATGATATTATACAGTACAGGGGGATGATATGATACGGTTGAAGACAATAAGATATGATATGTTGCGATTCAGTAGGAAAGGATGGGATATATTAAGATTATATACAAAGCTTGATTCATAAAGGTAACTGGACTTAGTAGAAATTCTTGAAACGTTTGAACCCCAAACTCCTTCCAGTGGTCTCTTCCATCAGGATTATATGAAAGCTTTTTACACAGAGAGGGGGGAAAGGGTGGCCGGTCAGTACCCACCTGAGAGCAGAGTAGGAGCCCAGAGACAGCGAGGCAAATTCTGGGTGGTAATACAGGTACACGGAGGACACACAGGTGGGCAGGATGTCGATCACCCCCACCGCCACGATGCGCCCGTCCAGCCAGTACTGCTGGTGGAAGGATCCGTAACCGACCTCGGGCCCATCTGGAGAATATTCAGCCTGTGGAGGGGCAGAGAGAGAGGAGGAGGTGGTCACTGGTCAAAACAATAGTGGCGCTCTGGTGTGTAGTAAAGTGGAATATATAAATCACAGCGGACTGAGGCTGTGGTATTTAACGGGACTTTACTTTCTCTGTCTCACACACACACACACGCACACACACACCTGTATAAATGTGTATTACACGCCAGGCTTCTCCCTGCCAGGCCTCACATATTATGAGAGGGGGTGTACAGTAGCCTCAAGTTCAGCCTGCTAATGGCTCCCAAATGTGGAGCGGGAGCAGCAGCAGGGTGGAGGTAAGAGTGGGGGGGCTGTGGCCACAGAAACACTCCAGGAGAGGACTTTTTAATAAAGGACCCTGCATGACTAAAATCCATTTCAGCAGGCGATGGTGGAGTGCTGCCAAGCCTTCTCCTATATGTCTGCGTCTGCTCTCTACATGTGGCATTGAAGAATGTGGGTGTAGGTGCTCAACCACCGCCTCTGCCTAACCCTGGAATATTCTATTACTCTTTCAGGAGGGCCACATTTATAGGAAAAGGGGAGGTGGACAGTTGGTATTCTATATGTCGGACCTGTAAAGTTAAATGTTGACAGTTTAGGTATTTAGGAATAAGAAATCTCCCTGATGGTCCGGTTTGCGACCTACAAAGCTCTCAATGATCAGACACCTTTGTATCTTAAAGAGCTCAAAGTGCCCTAGTATGGGAGGTCAAGCCTTCAGTTATCAGGCCCCTCTTCTTTGGAATCATCTACCAGTCAGGGTCCGGGAGGCAGACACCCTCTCCACTTTTAAGAGTAGGCTTCAAACTTTCCTTTTTGATAAAGCTTATAGTTAGAGCTGGATCAGGCTTGGACCAGCTCTTAGTTATGCTGCTATAGGCTGAGACTGCTATAGGCTCAGACTGTTTTGGCTTAGACTACTCTAGGCTCAGATTGATATAGGCTCGGAGTGTAATGGTTTGGACTGCTTTAAGGTTTAGACTACAATAGGCTTAGACTGCTATAGGTTTACGCTACACGACCAGCTCTTAGTTATGCTGCTATAGGCTTAGACTGCCACTGGGAATCTATGTCAGCCCCCTCCCCCCACCCCTACATCAATTACTTTAACTCTCCCTGTCCTATTAAAGTTACTAACCATAGACCTTAGACATTAGTTATGCTGCTATAGGCTTAGACTGACACACTGGGATCCTGTCTTTCCCTCTCTCTCCTCTGTCTGCCTGTCTCTCACTTTAACTCTTCCTGTCCCATTAAAGTTCCTAACCATAGACCTTTCTGGAGTCCCTGAGCTCCCTTGTCCCGTAGGTTCCTCTGGATCTCTGCTGCTGTGGACGTGCCAGACTCCAGCTGCTACAACTACTACTATCCGTCTCACCACTATCACCTCTCTCTCTCTTCACCTCCCTCTATCCCTCTCTCCAACACGGTCTCAGCAGATGTGTGTCTAACATGAGTCTGGTCCTGCTGGAGGTTTCTGCCTGTTAAAGGAAGTTTGTCCTTGCCACTGTAACTTGCTAAATGCTGCAAAGTGCTCTGCTCATGGTGGATTAAGATGAGATCAGACTGAGTCCTGTCTGTGAGATGGGACTTGATCTGATCCGGTCTTGATGTTGGGTCTTTGTTAATAAGAGCACAAAGAGTACGGTCTGGACCTGCTCTGTTTGGAAAGAGTCTTCAGATATATGAGGGTCATTAAAGGGTGTTTTTTCGCCCGCAGGTCTGGTCTACACAGTTAATAACACAGTGATGTGTTTCTCATGAAGGATCCGCATGCTGAGTTTTTCAATCAGGACTCTTGAGTGCTTTTCTTACAGAGGCTTAAGACTAGAGGCTCAGGGTTCAGGGTTAAAAGTCATATTAAGCCAGGGTGTTGGTTTGTGTGTGAGTGAGTGTGTGTGTGTGTGTGTGTGTGTGTGTGTGTGTGTGTGTGTGTGTGTGTGTGTGTGTGTGTAACAGGATCCCTCTCCTTCACCACCATTCATCTGGACCTGGTTAAGTAGCACAGACGCTGCTAGTTATCACAACACTCAGAGAGCTCGCATGTTTATCCATCGCACCACCGGAGCCACACTCTGACCAAATTAAACCTGATCACACACACACACACACACACAAACACACACATTCCCTCCTCAGAGTAAACCTAAGTGTGTTGCCACCTCTGTACGGAGGGCAGGTGTTATTAAAGTGTCTAAAAGAGGCGGCAGATCAGAGGACATGTGATATGAGGCAGAGATGATGTGGGCTCACTGTGAATTAACTGACTGGCAGACAAAATGAAGAGTTATCTGGATCTGAGGGGGGCTAAGGGGTGACAGGCACCACATCTGGAGCTAACTCTACTCTCTCTATGTCTCTGAGAGTGTGTGTATGAGTGTGTGTGTGTGTGTGTGTGATGCTGTCAGTCTGTATACGCAGGCAGTCTGTTATTTCTTGGCACCAGCTCCCTCAGAAACACTGCAGGCTTTGTCGGAGGCCCCTCTGTGTCGTTTAAGAGTCGTAAGTAAAAGCATAGAGCCAGAGGTGATCCGAGTGTGCGGCCAGGGAGATTTTTCTTACCCCACCTGGAGCACACACACACACACACCTCCTCCTGCAGCACTATATGAATGTGAATACGGTGCATTAGAAGTAATGGCCGTCTGCGTGCGAGTGTTTGTTTATAAGTTCATGCCGTGTTCAAGGCTGATCTTGTCTGACTGACCTGTGCGTCACCTCAGACGACAGCTTAATGGTTGTGTCCTTGCCACTGTGACAACAATCTAAACACTCTCTGGAACACTTCATACCACCCCACAGCTTTCCCTGCCGCCCCAAATCGCTCTCAGATGGACCCCGACGCACGGACATGTGAGCCGCAGTGTGTGCTGCACAAAGTGGGGGATGTGTTTGAGTGCTGAGAGAGACGTTTGGGGTGACTTATACATTTATAAGTAACAGAGCTCCAGTGTATGGCATGGACTTGGCATTTATCAAGGTAATTATGTTGGAAAATTTCACCTAAATATCATCCTGATCTGGTTTATGTTGAGGTTGCCATAGACTGAGAATAAAGGAGTTGCACTTTCAAAGCCTCATGTTTGGCCAAGATGGTTTTCTGGAGCTTACAGACAGTCAGATTATTCTTCTGATATTTACATGAACAAATCTCCAAAAGGCTTCAACAGCACAAACACGACCCAGAGGTTAAAGTTCAGGGACTGAATGAGCCGATGGGACACCTAGCAGCTCCCACCTGTCACTCAAAGAGGCCACGCCCCTAATCCTACCTCCCTTTAACCCTTAACCTGCTGTAAACAGGTGAGTTGTTTCTAAATTCAGCCGTACAGTTGTCATGAAGAGAGAAATGAGCTATAGAGACCCAAACTGTTTTTGTACCAGGCTGTAAACATGTTTATTTCTGCTGTAACATTTTAACATGGGGCTCTATGGGGACTGACTCACTGCAGGAGAAACACTCTAGAGCAGGGGTTCTCAACCTTTTTGGAGCCAGGGACCCCTTACAGGTGTGAAAATTGTCCAAGGACCCCCTCATAATTGTAACACGGATTAATCACATTAGTGATGTGTCATGATCAAAAGCTGCGGCTCTGAGAATCGATGCTTTATAGTGAATCAGAAGAGCCAGCTCGCATCCAGAGAGAGCCGGCTCCCAGTTTGTTCCTTTCTCTGCTTAGCTCTCTCAGTGCTCAGCCCCAGCTCTGCTCACAGCAGAACTTTGTTTTGATTGGTCAGCATGGCGGCCATGCGGCCAATCACATGTGAGGATATAGGATACAGGTGATGGAGGGGAGGCTGTGTATCGTGGCTTCATCTGTTCCTTCTGAGAGGGTTAGGGTTAGGGTTCTTCTCAAAGACCGGGCAAATACTCACTGAGAGGAGAAATCGGATCAGACCATCCAAGCTGAGGCATCTGATTTTTCTCAATGCCAACCTGAGGACATTAATAATGTTTGCTCCAATCTGGTTCTGGTTCTGTTTGCTTGACTTGGTTCTGGTTCTGTTTGCTTGACTTGGTTCTGGTACTGTTTGCTTGGGTTCGGTTCTGGTTCGGTTTGCTTGAGTTTGGTTCGGTTCTGGTTCGGTTCTGGTTCGGTTTGGTTCTGTTTCGGTTTGGTTCTGTTTCGGTTTGGTTCTGTTTCGGTTTGGTTCTGTTTCGGTTGTGGTTTGGTTCTGGTTCGGTTTGCTTGAGTTTGGTTCTGGTTCGGTTCTGGTTCGGTTTGCTTGAGTTTGGTTCTGGTTCGGTTCTGGTTCGGTTCTGGTTCGGTTTGGTTCTGTTTCGGTTCTGGTTTGGTTCTGGTTCGGTTTGCTTGAGTTTGGTTCTGGTTCGGTTCTGGTTCGGTTCTAGTTCAGTTCTGGTTCGGTTCTGGTTTGGTTTGCTTGAGTTTGGTTCTGGTTCTGGTTCGGTTCTGGTTCGGTTCTGGTTCGGTTCTGGTTCGGTTTGCTTGAGTTCGGTTCTGGTTTGGTTCTGGTTTGGTTCTGGTTTGGTTCTGGTTTGGTTCGGGTTCGGTTCGGGTTTGGTTCTGGTTCGGTTCTGGTTCGGTTTGCTTGAGTTCGGTTCTGGTTCGGTTTTGGTTGGGTTTGCTTGAGTTTGGTTCTGTTTCGTTTCTGGTTCGGTTTGCTTGAGTTCGGTTCTGGTTCGGTTCTGGTTCGGTTTGCTTGAGTTCGGTTCTGAATCGGTTCTGGTTCGGTTCTGGTTCAGTTTGCTTGAGTTTGGTTCTGGTTCTGTTTGCTTCATTTCAGTTCTGGTTCTAACCCTAATCCTAACCCTAACCCTAACCCTAATCTTAACTCTAACCCTAACCCTAACCCTAATCCTAACCCTAATCTTAACTCTAACCCTAACCCTAATCCTAACCCTAATCTTAACCCTAACCCTAATCCTAACCCTAACCCTAACCCTAACCCTAATCCTAACCCTAATCTTAACCCTAACCCTAACCCTAACCCTAATCCTAACCCTAACCCTAACCCTAACCCTAATCTTAACCCTAACCCTAACCCTAACCCTAATCCTAACCCTAACCCTAACCCTAACCTTAACCCTAACCCTAACCCTAACCCTAATCTTAACCCTAACCCTAACCCTAATCCTAACCCTAATCTTAACCCTAACCCTAACCCTAACCCTAATCCTAACCCTAACCCTAACCCTAACCTTAACCCTAACCCTAATCTTAACCCTAACCCTAACCCTAATCCTAACCCTAACCCTAACCCTAACCCTAACCCTAATCCTAACCCTAATCTTAACCCTAACCCTAACCCTAACCCTAATCTTAACCCTAACCCTAACCCTAACCCTAATCCTAACCCTAACCCTAACCCTAATCTTAACCCTAACCCTAACCCTAACCCTAATCCTAACCCTAACCCTAACCCTAACCCTAATCCTAACCCTAATCCTAACCCTAACCCTAATCCTAACCCTAACCCTAATCCTAATCCTAACCCTAACCCTAACCCTAACCCTAATCCTAACCCTAATCCTAACACTAACCCTAACCCTAACACTAACCCTAACCCTAACCCTAACCCTAATCCTAACCCTAACCCTAATCCTAACCCTAACCCTAATCCTAACCCTAACCCCAACCCTAACCCTAATCCTCACCCTAACCCTCATCTCATCCTAACCCTAACCCTAACCCTAATCCTAACCCTAACCCTAATCCTAGTCCTAGTCCTAACCCTAACCCTAATCCTAACCCTAATCCTAACCCTAGTCCTAACCCTAACCCTAACCCTAGTCCTAACCCTAACCCTAATCCTAACCCTAATCCTAACCCTAACCCTAACCCTAACCCTAATCCTAACCCTAATCCTAACCCTAACCCTAACCCTAACCCTAACCCTAATCCTAACCCTAACCCTAACCCTAACCCTAATCCTAATCCTAATCCTAACCCTAACCCTAACCCTAACCCTAATCCTAACCCTAATCCTAACCCTAATCCTAACCCTAACCCTAATCCTAACCCTAACCCTAACCCTAACCCTAATCCTAACCCTAACCCTAATCCTAACCCTAACCCTAACCCTAACCCTAATCCTAACCCTAATCCTAACCCTAACCCTAACCCTAATCCTAACCCTAACCCTAACCCTAATCCTAACCCTAACCCTAATCCTAACCCTAGTCCTAACCCTAACCCTAATCCTAACCCTAGTCCTAACCCTAACCCTAATCCTAACCCTAACCCTAACCCTAACCCTAATCCTAATCCTAACCCTAACCCTAACCCTAACCCTAACCCTTATCACAACCCCTGGTTCTGTTTTGTGGATATGTTTGCAGTTTTTTGTTAAATTGTGCAATAAAAAAGTTTGATTAAAATACTAAACAAAGTAAGAATGGTTTTGTAACAGAATAAATGCACACAATTAGGCAATTATAAGGCTTCTCATAAAAACACCGTTAAAGGGTTTTCAACACAAACTATTATTTTTTGCAAAGTTAAGGTAAAACATACGGCTACAAAAGATCCTAAATTAAGAGCCGTTCGGGGGCTGAAAGAGCCGGCTCTTCTTTTGGAGCCAAGTCAAAAGAGCCGGCTCTCTGAAAAGAGCCGAACTTCCCATCACTAAAGCACATGCTTACTACCATTTGCACTCTTAGTTGCCCTTGGAACTATTTGTATTGTAAAACGTATCAATGTAAATACTTCAGACCTGTACCATAGTGATAAAAAGATAACACTTCAATTTGAATCAAGTAAATACCACTTGTATACTTTAAAACAGAGGGTCATTTCATTCCTTGTGGACTCAACATGACAGCATTTATACTTTTCAAGTAATTGATCTGAAACGCTTTCAGAGAATCAAGAGTAGCAAGACTCACATATCCCTTCAACCACCAAATGGTATCAGAACAATGGTGTATACTGTTTTTAATGACACAGCACAATTTTATCATTTATTAGAAGTTTATTCCCCACCCATTGTTTCACTGTAATTCAATCTGGAAATCAAGTTAACATAGGGTGAAAGCTTTACAAATATCCACCCTGTTTTTCTGTTTAACCTCCACTCTGTGTGAATCAGCTGCACTCTGTTGTTAGACTCACTGCAGCAGCTCATTGTAATTCTAACACTGACCAACAACAGATGTGAAACAACACATTTAAACTCCTCTCTTTCTTTTTTAACCCGCAGATGTGCAACCACACAACAGCAAACTCACACAGAACATTTAGCAGGCAAAGCATAGCTCATCATTTTTTATATTTCTTTTAATTATGTTGTACTTCCTGTTTCATTACCAACACTGCATTAATCACTATCATATTTTAAAGCCGTTTCATGACTTGTCTGTTTGATATTGCTGCCTCATTGAACCACATCATAACTTTGAGTTTGATAAATGCTCAATAAATGGAAGTTGTTCAATCATGAGCATACATTTCAGTGAGTATGCAGTCTTATAATTTAATGCATGCTGTAAATAATATGAGATGTACTGTTCAGCCTTTGCAGATCAGATGTTTCACAGTCGATCCAGCTTGAGAACTTTTAGTTTTCAGCTGAGGCTTGTGTTCACAAATACGGTGCATCTGCAGAAAATCAATCTCAGGAGGACAGGCAGCGAGAGTCTGAGGGTGAGCCATAAAAAGTTAGTGACTAATTGGCCGACACCCCCGTTAATGAGTGTTTGCCCCTCGGTTAGACACATCAGGAGGCCGTAAAGACGAGAGTGCATGAACCCGCCCAGCACATAAAACTGACTCTCTCCTGCACATGCCACTCAGACCCCAACAAGGTCAAGTGCAGTGACAAACACCTGCATGACTGCTGTCCAACATGCGTACAGAGACGGATATCCCACTGTTTATCACACACCACATGTGTTTCACTCACTGTTTGTGTGTGTGAATGTTTTTGGAAACACACACACACACACACACACGGAGGAGGAATCGGACACAGCTGATGTGAGTTACCGCCTACCGCCCAGTTTCAGCGCGAAACTTCTGCAATTTTATTCAAATGGGGCAAAGCAACAAACAAACAAGTCACACAACCTGCATCCTAATTAGCTGCACTTGGGTTTGTACTTTTGCTGTTTGCATACATTTGTATAAACGCTGGCTAACATGTGAGCTGATGAACCACACAGTATGCAGGTCCATGTGGTGAGTGTCTGTGTGTGTGTGTATTTTAATAGCTCTCTGATTGGAGGCAGATGGAGGCCAACACGCAGAGGCAGAGAGAGAGAGAGAGAGAGAGAGAGAGAGAGAGAGAGAGAGAGAGAGAGAGAGAGAGAGAGAGAGAGAGAGAGAGAGACGCATAAGTTTAAAATGGAGAACATTCACAGAGAGACACCAGAAGACAGGAGGACATCAGAGGAATTAAAAACAAGCTGAAAGGAAGGCAGAGTAACGGAGACGTCCCTCCGAACCCATCTGAGAGGAGGGACAGTGAAGTCAGAGATATATGAGACAGTGTGTGTGTGTGTGTGTGTGTGTGTGTGTGTGTGTGTGCGTGTTCAGGACTGTGTAATTCAGTGTGCCTGGCTGCTAGCCTTGACGAGGTGATAAAAGCTTGTTTCCTATAAACACTAATGATGTTCATTAGAGCGGACCTGAGGGGGCCCACAGGCGGCACAGTCACTGTGTTTGTGTGTCTCTGTGTCAGTCAGTACGTGTGTGTGAACTCCTGGACCTCCGTACTGTTAAACTGGCGGTTATAAGTGCCTGTCCCGGGTCTAATGGCTGCTGTAATTGTCCTGACCCGACAGGTCCATTGGAGTTAATGCTGCAGCTCACCATGCTGCTAACAGCTCACTGATGCTAAGCTGCACTTATTAAAAGCAACAACGTCTGGAGCTGAGGTATGAAACCAAGACTGAAGGGCTAAAAAGCTGCAGTTCCTCCAGTGTCCACTAGAGTGTGTCTCCTGCAGTGAGTCAGTCCCCATAGAGCCCCATGTTAAAATGTTACAGCAGAAATAAACATGTTTACAGCCTGGTACAAAAACAGTTTGGGTTTTCACTATTAACAGCTCTTAAACGTGTAGCAGTTAATTTAATCGTGAAGGCTCTGCTACACCGAGTTTTATTTTTATTTTTCAAGTTATATTTTTGGGGCTTTTTGCCTCCTTTCCAAAAGGACAGCTGAAGAGAGACAGGAAATATGGGGAGCAGAGAGGGGGGGGAAGACACGCAGGAAATGGTCGACCGGTCGGGAATCGAACTGGCGACCCCTGCGACGAGGAACGCAGCCTCTGCACGTGGGGCGCCCAGACCACTGGACCACCAGCGCCCCTACACCGAATTTTCTAATGTCCCTGTCAAAAAGGGGCCGGTACATTATGTTCGGCGCAACTTGTAAACAAAAAAATTAGTGACACCTGTGCGGAGCTTCTCCGTCATTTAAAAGTGTGAGGCAGCGTCCTCCGCCCATTTTTGTACTGCCACAGGTCCCGTCAGAGCCAGATGGTGTTTTCATGAAGAACACTGTTTTCATTTTTATCAGTCTAGTGCAGCTGAAAAAACGCTGCCAAAGCGAAAAGAAAAACGGACTAAATACACATTCCTCTGGGGAAGGACCCTCAAAAACTGTTGGTAAATTAAACGCATATAATAATCAGGATAATCGTTAAAACCGTGATTATATCTCTCACAATAATCGTAACAACAAAATCTTTAATCGTTGCATCCCCAGTCTCTATAGCTCATTTCTCTCTTCGTGACAACTATAGGAGGTAGAATAAGGGGGCGTGGCCTCTTTGGAATGGAATGGAACAGATCAAAGCAGAATAGAATGGGAGGAACAGATCAAAGCAGAATAGAATGGGAGGAACACATCAAAGCAGAATAGAATGGAACAGATCAAAGCAGAATAGAATGGGAGGAACAGATCAAAGCAGAATAGAATGGGAGGAACACATCAAAGCAGAATAGAATGGGAGGAACAGATCAAAGCAGAATAGAATGGGAGGAACACATCAAAGCAGAATAGAATGGGAGGAACACATCAAAGCAGAATAGAATGGAACAGATCAAAGCAGAATAGAATGGGAGGAACACATCAAAGCAGAATAGAATGGGAGGAAAAGATCAAAGCAGAATAGAATGGGAGGAACACATCAAAGCAGAATAGAATGGAATGCTTCCGATTGATCAAAGCCAAATAACAACAGTGATTAATTGTAGACAGAAAAAGAGACACCAGGGACGACCATATACATGTCAAACTAATCTGAGTAAAGGAGTCGCTCACATGTCCCCTCTGCCTGTTGACACTGTGGTAAAAACTCTCTCTATAGCTCATTTCTCTCGTCATGACAACTGTACGGCTGAATTTTATATACGACTCACCTGTTTACATCAGATTAAGGGTTAAAGGGAGGTGGACTTAGGGGTGTGGCCTCTTTGAGTGACAGTTAACACATGCAGTTCCCTGAATTTCCGTGGGGGGAAATATCTGGACGTTTTCAGGAGTTTGTTGCACATGTGAATACAGCTTTAGTGCTCCCTCCTCTCTAGCTCCACCCTCTTGCCCAAGTATGGTCACATGGCTTCAGGAAACAAACACAGCTGCAGACAAGTTGTTGAACTTGAAGTCTAAATAGGTCAGTTTACAAACCAAGGTGTAGTGTCCATTTTCAGACATTCTGTGGTGACAGCAGAGATTTTGGCAGCTTACAAGTGAAAAGTCTTTTCCAGGTTCCCAAATGGATGAATGAATAACTTTGGAACCTGAATGACTAAAATAAATGTTCAAATTAACTTAATAATAATCTGCCAGTCCCTGTAAATGAATGCAGAGCTGGATAATCCTGTTGTGATCTCCACTACAGTACTGTTATGTCTCGTTCTGTCAAGGACTAGACTGTAGATCTCTTATTCAACGTAGTCCCAACACAATCTGGACTCCACATTTCACCGTTTTCCCTCCTTTCCCTCAGACAGATCTAAATAAAACCCCTCAAATATGAAACAAAAACTCTCTTCCTGAATCCTCTAACCCCCCCTCGCTCCAGCTGGAGGGCTCTCAAAGAGAGGGAGCGGAGGTGTTCGGTAGGTGTGTGCTGGATGAGTGGAACTAGAGTTTTATTTAAATACTAAAACGCAGGACATTTTTCAGGGCCATTATCCTCGTCTCTACGACAGTAATTTCAGCAGGACGACCTTCTGCGGGCCGGGGCGGGTCATTACAGGTAATACATATGGATGAAAAGAGACATTTTATTAAACTGTCAGCGGGCCAAAGGAAATACATACCTCTAGTGGTGAATCACAGAGAAATCTCCGGAACTGTGGAGGGAGCAGAGGGGGAGAGAAAAACAGTTAGTTCTCTGGGTCACCAGCTCTTTGAAAAGCACAAATGAAAACCATACACGTCTCTGTTTCTGTCCCAGATAGTTCACCCCCCCTGCTCTCTCAGGTGTCACGTATCAAATACCACAGAGGCAGAGAGAGGAAGACTGTGTTTACACAAATGAAAACATTTAGTGGATCATCTGCAGCTCACAGAGCGGAGAGGACACAGTGACAGCTTTAATAATCTGAGGTCCAAATAAGCTATCAGTGAACACGTTTTAAAACGCACATCAGACACCGATTACAGCGGGAGCTTTACGTCTGTGCAAACATTAAATCTGTCTTTCCTTTCCCTCCTCAGTTTCCTGATGGGATGAGAGCAGTGTTTACAGACCCGCAGGACAAACAGAGTACACTTCTTTACGTCAAAAATAACTAGAAGTAGGAGCGATGGACGGCTTTTTGATTCCTCTGTCAACCTCACACATCACACAAGTCTGATTTCATATTTGAGAAAAAACACAACAATCCATGGTTTGTAGATTTGTTTAGCTTTGATTCTGAGAGCAGAACGAGGCCTTTCATCAGCACCAAGTTGTTATAAACATGAGATAAAAATGTTCCAGGTAGGATCCAATAAACAAAGGGAGGGTTTAAAGTAGGAGCTGACCTAGTTAGGCTCATTATTGGCTAATTTCTGCTTCAATAAAAGGTGTTTAATCAGATTTAATGGAAGTTAAATAAATAAGTTTAAAAACTCAAACACAGAAGTTGATGGAAATGTGCTTAAATGTGTGTTTTCTTCTAAAGATTTGTTTTCTTTGGATGAAAAGGTGTTTGTTTATTGAATATTTGAGGACACCAACAAATTTGTTTACTCCGCCCTAATTTCTGAACTGTTGGAATTTTTCTAATATTCGATATACTGATATATCAAGATTAATTTTAGGCAGATATTACAACCAATATATACACAGCTTATTTGTTGTAAAGAGCACCAAGTCTCACCTGTGTTAGTATTTAACCTGGTTCTCTTACTGTGATGGTCTATTTGTAAAAAAGATTGTTTCTGCAGAAACCGATACTCTGCCGATAACACTGTGGTTCCCTGGTAGACGACACAGGTGTGACAGTTCCACCTTGAACTGGCAGAGTGAAAGGAGTGAATAAGAACCAGAGGAATTTGAAGTTTGTCTGCCTCAAAGGATTGAATAGCTGTCATGACTGCTCGTTTGATTTGTTCAATTATTGGGTTATGCATTTAAGGGTTAGGGTTAGGGTTAGGCATAAAGCCTGAGTTGTTAGGGTTGGGCATGAAGCCTGGGGGTTTAGGGTTAGGCATGAAGCCTGGGTGGTTAGTGTTAGGCATAAAGCCGGGGTGGGTAATGGTTAGGCATAGAGCCTGAGCCGTTAGGGTTAGGCATAGAGCCTGATCGGTTAGGGTTAGGCATATAGCCCGGGTGGTCAGGGTTAGGATAAGGGTTCGGACTTTTATCTAAGTAGGCAACTAGCAAACTCTTAAAATACACCAAAGCAGTTAGTTCTCTCGTTGTCAGTGCTTCAAACACTCCAGGAGTTTTATTGTAAATGTAATTTCTCATATGATAATATCACAGACAGGAACAGGCAGCAGTCTGACAGAGTCTCTGAATAACAAATGCATCCATGTTTTACTGCAGCTGTGTTCAGCTCCTCAGTGGGAGGGATGTACCTGTCTTTCCTTTTCATTAAAAACACTTCTCTGGAAATTCCCACAAACCATCATCCTGTGTTTCAGTGTGTGTGTGTGTGTGTGTGTGTGTGTGTGTGTGTGTGTGTGTGTGTGTGTGTGTGTGTGTGTGTGTGTGTGTTCTGCAGCTAGTAACAGAGACGTCTGCTGCAGGCAGGGTGCGCTGGGTGGGACAGTCCTGGATTAAGTGCAACTCTAAATCCTGCCAGTAGCCTCAAATCATCCAAAACTGTTTTTCTCTCTTATTCCTGATGTGTGCATTTGTGTGTGTGTGTGTGTGTCCGTGTGTGTTGACACTAATGCAGCATTCATCGACACGGGGGATGTTTGGGCCGACAGAGCCAGAGAATGAAGCAGTGTCGCCTGTCGTGTCTGATTTACTCTCCCTGACAGTTTTCGCCCACGTCAGCTGGACTCTGGTCATGAAAGAGAATTAATCGCCAAAACACTGCTTCAGTCTCAGTTTCAGTCAGAAAAACAAGTGAATCATTGAAATATGAGGATCAAACGAGGCGACAGATGACATGCAGAACTAAAAAACAAAAGGATTTTAAAAAACAACGGATGTAGATTTTGCTGAGAGATGCTGTTATGTCTCACAAACTGAGCTCCTGCAGCGTCTGCACCCTCCACACAAACTCAGAGCGATGAAGAGGAGCTGGAACTTTTGCCGATGCTGCTATGAAAGTTCAGCTTTGCAAACTTTTAACGAGTGACACATATAAGTTTAAAAGACTAACACTACTCAGAGACAGAATTTAGATTTACTCAGGTAACCTTGGATTATCTGACTCCAACCAAAACATTCAAGAACACATCCTGTCTCAGAGCGACGCAGAAAAACAAGTCCATGCATTTGTTACCTCCAGGTTGGATTACTGTAATTCCCTTTTATCAGGCTGCCCTAATAAGTCTCTAAAGACTCTTCAGCTGGTCCAAAGTGCTGCAGCTCGAGTACTGACTAGAGCTAGGAAGAGGTCTTCTCTACAGTGACCCCCCATACAATCTAGACTAGAATTTAAAATCGTTCTTCTGACCTACAAAGCTCTTAATGATCAGACACCTTTGTATCTTAAAGAGCTCATAGTGCCCTATTACCCCTCTAGAACACTACGCTCCCAAAATGCAGGCCTGCTCATCGTACCTAAAGTCTCTAAAAGTAGTATGGGAGGTAGAGCCTTCAGTTATCAGGCCCCTCTCCTTTGGAATCATCTACCAGTCAGGGTCCGGGAGGCAGACACCCTCTCTACTTTTAAGAGTAGGCTTCAAACTTTCCTTTTTGATAAAGCTTATAGTTAGAGCTGGATCAGGCTTAGACCAGCTCTTAGTTATGCTGCTATAGGCTCAGACTGCTCTAGACTCAGACTGCTATAGTCTAGACTTAGACTACTAAAGGCTCAGACTGCTATAGGCTTAGACTGCTATAGGCTCAGACTGCTATAGGCTTAGACTACTATAGGCCAAGGGTGCTATAGGCTCAGACTACTATAGACTCAGACTACTATAGGCTCAGACTGCTATAGGCTCAGACTACTATAGGCTTAGACTACTATAGGCCAAGGCTACTATAGGCTCAGACTACGATAGATTCAGACTGCTATAGGCTTAGACTACTATAGGCCAAGGCTACTATAGGCTCAGACTACTATAGACTCAGACTACTATAGGCTCAGACTACTATAGGCTCAGACTACTATAGATTCAGACTGCTATAGGCTTAGACTGCTATAGGCTTAGACCGCTATAGGCCAAGGCTGCTATAGGCTTAGATGGCTGTCTTTCCCTCTCTCTCCTCTCTCTGCCTGTCTCTTACTTTAACTCTTCCTGTCCCATTAAAGTTACTAACCATAGACCTTTCTGGAGTCCCTGAGCTCCCTTGTCTCGTAGGTTCCTCTGGATCTCTGCTGCTGTGGACGTGCCAGACTCCAGCTGCTACAACTACTACTATCCGTCTCCCCACTATCATCTCTCTCTCTCTCTTCATCTCCCTCTATCCCTCTCTCCAACACGGTCTCAGCAGTTCAATAAGTTGTCAACATAATTGTAAATCCTTGAATCACAGATGCATGAGCAGTAAAATGCAGTAAACTGTTAGAATCCCCCCTCCCTTACAGCATCATGTTCTCCTGCTCATGAACATAAGATGGATTGTGTTTCAACACCTTTAACATGCTGTAACAGCAACAAACCCTGAGCCCGCATTAAAGCAGGAAGAGTCCAACCTTTAATTAATAACCGATCAATGCTGCGGTTATACACTCTTTCATTTCAGCTCATTGAATTCAGTACACCTGTTAAACAGGAGAACAACTTACAATGACTAATGTGTTCACACATCTGTTCTGTCGGCTGTGATCTTCACTCATCCATAAAAAATGCTTATCAAGTTCCCGCCTGTGTAACAGCGGAGCGTAATTTCCCTCTCCTGACTCGACTACTGCCCCGCCCGTCAACAAAACACCAACAGCAGAGCCTCCCAAAGTGTGATACCGCTGAAGGGCACCAATTAAACTTTGGTTTGAAACTCACAAAAATAATTAAACGGTTTACCAACAGAGCAGCTGCAGATGTTCGATGACATCATTTACGAGGCTGAGCAGAAACGCCAACTGACATTTAGAGAACTGTTCTGTGGGTTTGTGTGAACTTTAAAGGAATCTTAGAATATGTATTAAATACTAAAAACATATTTTTTAAACAGAAGTTCAGAGTTTTATTGAGCATCCACAGAGACCGGAGTGAAAATGAATATTCAAAACTGTTAGAAAATCAGAGCGGAGCAGTTTGAGTCGTCTGAATCTTCACTAGCGCCACCTGAAAACTATTCATACGGGGGATCCACATGCTGTCCCTGTTGGTCCTGGAGCTCCGAGCTATACATGTAACGCTGAATGATCACTCTGACACAAGTTAGTGACACTCCTCTGATGATGCTCAACACCTGCTGCCCAAATCAGATCCTCATCGAAACTTCTGCAGTTTAGAATCAATCAATCAAGCTTTATTTATAGACCACATGATTGACATTTGGCTTTAGAAACCCCCTTTTTCAGCTGTTTACATGGCAAATAATCACATTGAGTGATAAATCTGGCTGTTAAAAGACAACAGGGTGAGGTTTTTGTTGAAAACACTACTTTTGCATACATGTACAGAACAAGATATAAGAGGTATCACTTTGTCCACAATGGGGCGCCAAAAGTGATATAAATAAAAAGTTCCTCACAGCAGCTTTAAGTTACGTACAAGTAGTTAAAAGGCTGATGTGGGTTGCGAGTCAGTTTAAGCATTAGTTCCTGGTAATTAGGGGTGTAATGATTCATCCACTACATCGATGTCTCGATTTATATTCCTATGATCCGACTACATCGATCTGTGCTCAACAAGTTGGCCTTCCAACTTGTATCCAGACTAGGAAATAACACGTTGGATTTAAGCTCGGCAGACTTTATATGGATGTGGTTTTTTGCACTTTAATGATAAAGACGTTAAACGTCACTCAATTGACGTCATCACCACGCACCAGCAGACAAATCAAAGCATGGTGGATGGCAGAGGAGAAGCTGGCGAGCCAGAAATGATCAAGTCTGGTGTCCCTGTCACCCTCCGTCCCCCTGCTGCCCCCTCCCCTGTGGGGGCCTGGTCCGCGGCTGCCCTCGAGGCCGGGTTTCCCGGGGTTCCCTCGCGGTCCTCTTTGGGGGGTGGGGTGGCGCGCAGCTGGGGGGGTGTTACTACAGCAGCCATTGGGGTGTCCCTCCATGCCCCCGCGGCCTGGTCCATCAGTCGCGGGGGGTGGTCGGGCCATCTGGGGGGGGGGGCGGGGGGGATTGGCCCTGCCGCCTCCGCCCTCCCCCCGCTCCGGCACGCCGGTTGGTGGGCTCTGGTCCTGGTCCTGCCCGTCTGCCTGGCTGTCTGCTCCTGGTGCCGGGCCCCCTCGGCCCTGGTGGCTCCTTTGGCTCCGTCTTGGGGGGCTGTGGGGGCGGTGTTGTGGGGGTGTCCCTTGGGGGGGCTGCGGGATCTCTCCCCCCTCGCCCCCCTTTCCTCCTACTGGGTGACCTGGGGGTCACCCTGGGTGCTCCGGCGGTACCTGTTTGCTTCCGGCCTGGGTCCTTGGCTTGTCCCCTGGCCTGGGTCTCCCGCGGCGGGTTGGGTCCTTCGGTCTGACTGCTCTCGCGGCCCGGGTGCCGGGCCGTACCGCTCGGCTGGTCTGACCCAAGTGGTATCATCTGCACCAGTGGTGGTCTCGTTACACAAATAGAACACAGCACGGCGGCAACCCTCTGCGACCCAAGCTTCAGTAATGATTGTGGACACTAAGGTTTGCTTAATCATTAGTATCACCGCACGGAGGGTTTTTTTTGGCATCATGGTGAGATGGTCTCTCTCCATCTAAGTGTGTTAGGTCTCTCTCTCCTTCTCTCTCCCTGTCCCTTTATATATCCTTATGTAATCTTTCTTTCACTTTCTCTTATTTTTTTATTTTTTATTTTTTGGCCCACCTAGGTGTGCACGCCCTCTTTTACAGAACATATTAGCTGTCAATAAAAGATAGGCCAGAGTTCTAAGAGGGATGGTGATGGTTGCATGCACACAGTCACAAGCACAGAAGAAAAAGGTTTTCTTTCTTTTCTTTTGCTGCAAGAATAAATTGCATTAATATTTGAGAGTTTGTGACAAATATGACACAAACCAGAAATATACATGCAGACAAGAGGAAACAGAAAAAGAAAAAAGAGAAGAAAAAAAAAAAAAAAAAGAAATGATCAAGCCACCATTGCGGTCCAGCGTGTGGAAACACTTTGGCTTTTGCATAGATGGAGATGTTCTAAATAAGTCGCTCGCTGTTTGTAGGATATGTAAAAGGTCAAGTTAAGTTACCAAGGCAACACCACAAATCTATCCAACCACCTACTAAAGGCGCCATGGGATTTCACACAACGCCGGCTGTCCAGGCGTCTCTTGCAGCGTTCATCAAGGTAACATCAGCTCTGCAGAAGCCTCAGGCCTCGCCATCACAGCAACAACAGGACTCTAGGACTGTCCAGTATCAAGGTGTTTATTTCACAGTCACACTGGTGGAAGTTTTGGCTGGAAAGTTACTGAATCGATTTCAAGTCACTGAATCCTATCGGATCGTATCGTTCTAAATGAACCAATATCGTCCTTTAATCGTATCGGCAACCACGAATCATGATACGAATCGAATCGTTGTTAAAAAGAATCGTTACACTCCTACTGGTAATGTTTGAAAACACTCACTTGGTTGGATGTGTGTGTCATCAGGGGGCTGCTGGGTAATAATCAAACCCAGAGGAGCGAAGCTTTCCACTGTGTGTCAAGTCAACCCTGCCTGGCATGAGGAGTCCGCTCTCCTGGAGCCTGGCAGGTTTTACCCTCCTCACTAACCACTGACAAACATCTCCGCACACAGCCCCGCCAGGCACACACACACACACACACACACACACACACTCAGACACACACACACACACACACAGACGCACAAACAAACACAGACTCTGCAGAACAGAGAGAGAGAGAGGGCAGGTAGAGTCACTCAGACCTGCAGACTGCTAACTAACGAACATGCTAATGTCGTCTGAGCTTCCTCTCTGCGCCTGTGATGCTGAAACATACACGCATGTAAACAAAGACGAGGCCAGGAGAACTTCTGGAACATTCACATCCACTACACATGGAGTCCATCACTTCCTCTCTAACTCTCCCTTTCCTATAGTAAACACCCATCTGTGTACGATTAGGAGGGCGAGCAGCCGTCTCTCTCTCTCTCTGTATCTAACACACACACAAGTTGTTATGTCTTACACTCATACAGTTCATGTAAACACACACATCTGCTCAAGCATAATTGCTACTTAGATCTTGCATCACTGTGCGCCAACACTCGCTCAGATTGCTGTACGTTGTTGACGGACGAGGTGCCTGAATTCAGCCTCACATTAAAACACAATAACAACAAGCGGAGCGGCGTCTGATCGGAGAGTCGTTCATTTCAGAGAAGATCCAAGAACGTTCGAATCATTCAGAGGAATAAGTTTGAGCTGTGACGTGCACGGAGCGAGATCTGCTTACAGAAGGCTTTATTGAAGATGTCATTATTGTGAAAACCATGCAGCAGAAAGCTCCAGTTATTTTCCTCAATCATTTCTTCCATTTACTGAAACATTTTACTGCCATTTCTCAGCTTTTTCCGTACACTTTTTTTTTTTTTTTTGGTGAACGTCCCGGCCATCAAGAGGAATAAATACAGATTTAACAGGATTTGTTTTCTTGGAAATTAAAGCCACATGTGCAGAAACTCAGAGTCACGGCTCAGCTCAACAGTTAAGACCAGTAAGTGCGAGAGTTAGTGAGTGCATGTGCACACATGTGTTTGCACATGTGTCTAAATGAGTGAGAGTCTTGTGCTTCACTCTGTCAGGAAACCGTGATTGGATGTGGAAGGAATCATGTCTGGCCCTCTTCCAGTCCTGGTACGACAGGAAATGCATGCATCCTTGAGCAAACAGAGCCGCCGGCCTGCAGGACGTCGTACTGTCTAATGGCAGCGCGATGCAACACACACACACACATACACACACACAATCTCTCCTATTGTCTGGCTCTGATCCAGGCTGACACTACTCCACATTCAGTCCCCTGGTGGTGCTTTAATGGATTAATAAATACCTCTACAGATACTCAATGACCTGACTTCCTACACAGCAGCAGCAACAGGCTGAGAGCAGCAACACCAACGCCAGCACATTTCTGTATAAATGCCACATCACGACGGGGGCTCTGAGATTCTGGGAACACTATGAGTGAGATAACCAGGTTAGAAGATGAATCATTAATCTGGGTAAATCATGTGCATGCTTCTGTCTTCTTCGTGTATCTATGAATCAGCAACAAAAAAAAGCCATTTGAAGCTCATTCAGCTACCTTTCCAGTAATGTGATGTTTGCATTCTTATTTTTAAATCAATACCAGACTGTTTAAAAAGACAGAGGACATGGCAGTTCCCCAAAAGTGAGGCCATAACATTTGGAGCTCCCCCTACTGACTGGCTGCCTCCTCCATGTTAACACGTGTAGTTTCTCGTCCTAATAGTCTCTGGTTTTCACCGTGTGGAGTTGTTTGAAATCCTGCCAGCGATGGATCAGGTCGAGCTCAGGTAACGTTGAGAGTTGTGAGGTAAGGGCCCACAGCCAGCAACCAATCCACCTGGAGCAGCTTTGCCCCCCTTTCCTGGTCACCAGTTATCTTAAATTAAGAAGTCTTTTCAATCAAACCAGCTCTCTGCAAGGTTTATCTACTAAACAATACACCACTGTTTTCTCTTAATGTATGATTATGAGCTAGTGAGGGAGAAAAGATGTTAAAAATCGGTGCAGCTAATATTGTATTTATTATTATTTAAAATTATTTGTTTTTATCAATTTAACTATTTAATTTTATACATATTTTTTTTATAATTATTATTACTTTTTTATTTTATTAGACTATGGACTTTTTTTTCTTTCATAGAATATTTGAGCAAGAGCTTTACCTCTGGGTCTAATGGCTGCATTGCTAGAACACTGCGCTCCCGACATGCAGGCCTGCTCATCGTACCTAAAGTCTCTAAAAGTAGTATGGGAGGTAGAGCCTTCAGTTATCAGGCCCCTCTCCTTTGGAATCATCTACCAGTCAGGGTCCGGGAGGCAGACACCCTCTCTACTTTTAAGAGTAGGCTTCAAACTTTCCTTTTTGATAAAGCTTATAGTTAGAGCTGGATCAGGCTTGGACCAGCTCTTAGTTATGCTGCTATAGGCTCAGACTGCTATAGACCAACACAGGACTTCCACCAGATTCATGTGCTATAGGCTTAGACGGCTATAAGCTCAGACTGACATAGGGTCAGACTGTAAGGGTTCAGACTGCTATAGGCTCAGATTGAAATAGGCTTACGCTACGCTAGGCTACACTTTGATACGATACGATGTCCTTTACTGTCCCCATAGGGAAATTTGTAGGCTTGGACTACCATAGACTCAGACTGCTATAGGCTTAGACTGCTATAGACTTAGACTGCTATAGGCTTAGACTGCTATAGGCTCAGACTGCTTTAGGCTTAGACTGCTATAGGTTCCGAATGCTATAGGCTTAGACTGCTATAGACTTAGACTGCTATAGGCTCAGACTGCTTTAGGCTCAGACTGCTATAGGCTTAGACTGCTATAGGCTTAGACTGCTATAGGTTTAGACTGCTATAGGCTCAGACTGCTTTAGGCTTAGACTGCTATAGGCTCAGACTGCTTTAGGCTTAGACTGCTATAGGCTCAGACTGCTATAGGCTCAGACTGCTATAGGCTCAGACTGCTTTAGGCTTAGACTGCTATAGGCTCAGACTGCTTTAGGCTTAGACTGCTATAGGCTCAGACTGCTATAGGCTTACACTGCTATAGACTTAGACTGCTATAGGCTTAGACTGCTATAGGCTCAGACGGCTATAGGCTCAGACTGCTATAGGCTCAGACTGCTAAAGGCTTACGCTACACTACACTACAATATGATAAGATGTCCTTTATTGTCCCAGTAGGGAAATTTGTAGGCTTGGACTACTCTAGGCTCAGACTGCTATAGTCTTAGACTGCCGAGGGAACTGACACACTGGGATCCTGTCTCTCCCTCTCTCTCCTCTCTCTGCCTGTCTCTTACTTTAACTCTTCCTGTCCCATTAAAGTTCCTAACCATAGACCTTTCTGGAGTCCCTGAGCTCCCTTGTCTCGTAGGTTCCTCTGGATCTCTGTCTGCTCTGTTAAATCTTCCACTAGTACGTATCTTTGCAGTATTTCAATGTCAAGCTGTAAATGGTTATACTATTTAATCTTAAATCAGACTCTGTCCTAAATAATAAAAGCACAGGTACAATCCTAAGTCCTGGCGTTTCTCTGTGCCTCTCTCAGAGGTAGAGAAACGTCGAGGCGAATTACAATAATGAGACTCGCATTAAGAGCAATTTACCCCAAACAAAGTGACTCTGTGCACCGAGAGCTCGCTCTGGCAAACACAGCAATTAAAGACAGACAGCAGAGTTTTTCTGTGCACACCTACTCACTACCTCATTTTATTTAGATGTTATTCCTCTGCTCCCTGAACCCATCAAACCCCAGTACAGTTACAAACACACACACACTAACACACACACACACAGCAACACACACACACTGGCTTTAATAGAGAGAGTGTTATGGCACTAGGAAAGAATCTGCCACAGTCTGCCCAATCTGACAGCTTTTATTATTTATTAATTACTTTACTTTTTACAAGCTGGAGAATTTGGTAATTTACAGAGCCTGCTGGCAGGAGGAGGAGGAGGAGGAAGAGGAGGAGGAGGAGGAGGAGGAGGAGGGGGTGTTTTTCCAGCCCTGAGGGACAAAAGGCTCTCTCAGGTAAGTGAGAATGTCCAGGGGCTTTTTTTTTTTTTATTGATACATAAAGAGCAGAAACAGAGATGTGTGTTCATATTCTATAACATCATTCACTGTGTGTTAAACATTCAGCTCCAAACTTTATGATCTTTTATTTTGTAGCAGTCTCTGTTTCCTGTTCTCATTCCTCACAGGACAACTCTTGGTGGAGTGTAAAGTTAGAGGTCGTGCTCTCAAATATTAACACACAGAGAAAACATTTTAATCACTATAATTATCTACGCAGGAGAGACGAACACTGCAGCTTTTCCAAGGAGTGTGTATACTCTGCTCGTGTAATGGTGTTTTATTGATCCAGGTGCAAAGACTGAAACAATGAAGGAGAAGACTTCTCAAACTAAGAGCTAGAAGTAGAGAACATTCTAATCAATTATGAGTTTAGTTATGAATGATTATTTAACAAAGACTGAGCTGCATATTCAGACAGAAGAACAAAGAGCTGAAGTCTGAGGCGATGTTTGTAAAGAGCTTATTTTACAGTTTGGGTGGTCTACTTGGCGCTTTGTGTTCAAGTGGATTACCTTGTTGGATGTCACATTGGTTTTATCCACTTGGAAAGAAAGAGTAAAAAAAAAAGGGAAATAATATAGATTTAAAAAAATTAATCAATGCAAAATAAAAAAGATAAAAAAATATATTTTTGTGAAAAATTGTTATTATTAAAAATAAATAAATAATAAATGAAAAAAAGATAACAAATAAATATTTGTTGTGAAAATAATTAAATATAAAAATGAAATAATAAAGGAAAAAAAATAGTAAAATTGAATATTTTTTGTGAAAAATTATAATAAAAATATTAAAACATTGTTTTTCTGAAGCACTTTTCAGAAACACAAAGACACTGAACGATAGTTAAAATTAAAGATAGAACAGGAAAACTGTTGTGACTGTACAAAATTATCTGTCTAAGGCTTTTGCAGATAAATATGAGTTTAGGGTAATAAATCTGTAAGTAGCAGGAAAACGAAGTGAGACAAACTCAACAGAATCTGTGAGATTATTTTGAGTTTTTACACCAATCAGCGATAATGTGACAAAGATTTGGACTAAACTCTTAATTTCAATAACTACAACATAGCATGCAAGTGCAATATCTAAAACAAACTTCTTCTGATATTTGTTTAAACTGGGCTTATGCACCCCCACAACTGAACGAATCGACCCAGACGAACATAAAACGATAAACACCAGAGCACAGACCAGACGAGATGAGACTGTGACGTACCAAGGCGTTAAACTAAATTTAGTCACATGGTGTCGTCTGTTAGAGACGCACAGTCCTGGAATAAATGACACGCTCATATCAGAGAGTGTGAGAACGACTTTAAATAAACAAACATCGGTTAAAAATCATGAATAATATCTGTCCCCTCCTTTGTTGCCTGTCAGCGGAGGTTTGGACTCACTTTTCATTTGAATGAGTTCAACATAAGAGTCTAAAAATACTGAATCGCTTTTATTGGACACCCTCAAGGTTGGGATTTTTTTTTCAGGCAGCAGGTGAACATGTTGAAGCAGAAATTTGTACGAGTGTGAGGATGAGAGCAACTTTGACAAGAACCAAATTGTGATGGTTAGACTCACACGACAATCCTGAATCCATAAAAAGGAGCTCAAACTCAAACTTAAAACTTCTGAAGGTGCACGACTCCACAGAAGCTACTAAAGAGGGAAAAGTCAGCACACTTTATGTCCTGCACAACAAAAAGAACCGTCCATACTCCTCCTTTTGTTTTCTCTTCATGAGTTCACTTTCAAACAGTGATGTGAGACAGCTCTCTACCTTATTTATACAGTCTATGATCTCTACACACACAGGACATAAAGGGAACAATGTCAGGTTGAATGGACACATTGATCTGTGATGCATGTGCAGGATGTTGAATCAGTTTGTTTCATTTCTCAAGAATAATAAATACAATAATGTTCATATTCATTGATTTACCTGTTTATTTGTTTTAATATATTATTCATGTATTTAACTATTTTTATGTCCTCCTTAATGTATTACATGCATGATATTTTAGACATGCACCTTTATTAATACCTTCATAAAAAGTGCATCAACAAAATATGAAGATGTGTATGTTTGTATGCATAAATATGTATATAATTTTTTCTCCTTTTTCTTAATTTTTTTTTATTTTTTACCTTTTTCTTATATTTTTTATTGTTATTTGTATTTCCATACAATTTAATTTTACTTTGTATAATTTTTTTATTTCTCATTTATGTTTTTTTGTTATTGTTGTTATTGTATTTTTTATATCATATTTATTTATGTTTATATATTCTTAAATTTGTATTTATAATACTAATTGTTATTATTGATATTCTATTTTTATTTATTAATTTATTTCCATCTATATATCTTGTATATTTCATTTATAGTTATTTTTTATTTTATTTTCATATATTTGTATTTCAGTTTATATATTCTTTATTTTTTATTTATCATTTTCATTTTTATTATTGTTATTTAATTTTTATTTAAGTTGTTTTTTCTTCTTTATTATTTTAATTATTTAAAAATCTGTTATCTGAATCTGAATATTGGACATGTATTGTAAAGTTTGCATTCACTTAAGAAAAAATATATTGAAAATTAAATAAACAAAAGAACAAAAAACAAACAAACAAATAATAAAGAAATAAATAAGTAAATAAATAAATAAACAAACAATAATTGTCTCATTAAAAGGAGAATTATACCAGATAAATTGACCTGTGAGCCTCAGTGAGCATGTGCAGTATCCCCCATCAGTAAAGGTGCAGTATAATAATCATGCAGTACCTCGCTCTCACTACACTCGCTGGAGTCATCGCCATGAATGGCCATCTGGTAGCGGGCGTACAGCGCCGCAGACTGCTCATAGGACGCCGTGAACTGTGGGTCCTCAAAGCTGACCGGCACTAGCCTCACCTTCAAGCACAGGGTGTGGAGAGGAGGGGGAGGGGCGATAAGGTGGAAGGGGGGCAGTTTATTAGGGATGACAATTAACACAAGGACGGCGAGGAGTTAGAAACGCTTTTAAAAAAAAAGGAGCAGAAGAAGAAGAATGGTGGCTCTGGAGGAATGAACAGAGCAGGATTCAACAACAGAAGTTGTAAACAGCATTATACAAGAGCTCTGGCATGTCAGGGTTCACTTCAGTCTCCGAGTCCTCGGGGCAACATGCTAACGCAGCACGTCTGGTTTCAGTTTGCGGATTGATTCAGTGGTTTTATCAGATTGTTGCACACATGAATGCAAGAAAACAACGGGATTCTGGGAGACTGAAGTTGTGGATTTGAAATAAAAGATGTCAGGCGACTTGAGGATGAGGCTAGTGCACTGCCCAGCTTTGACCACAGATCATCGCAGGGTTTAGAGGAGAGGAGTTTGTGCGTGGAATTCAAAAAGTTTATCATCCCGACAAGACAGAAACAGACCGAACCGGGAGAGTCTTTAAAAACCGTGAAGAGATTCCCCTTCAGACCGAGAGCTGTCCTGATTCCTGTACTCGGGTGTGAAGGGGAGCCCGAAGGCCGAGCTGCCCCCCAAAAACCGACACAGCTCGAGACTAACGACCCGACCGAGGGCCAACTCAGACACCTGGAGAAACACTGCTCTCAACCACGGCGGATGGAAACATTTTCCCCTCCATTTCCTCTCCCTCCTCCTCACATACCCTCTCTTTAAGGCGAACACCTTACTGCACTCTTTTCCATCACATGCAGACACTGTTCCTCCTCCCGCTGCTGCTTCCAGAGAGATATTACAAGAAGAACTTATATAAACTTTGACTTTTGTTGCATCTCTAAGAAGTGTAAACTCCATCCTGCATGAACACATTTAATCCCTGTGTATGAAGAGGAACTAAAGACTGATAAGAGCAGGGTGAGTGTCTCCATAGGTCCCCAAACCCTCCCTCCCCAGGTCCCCTCTGAGCAGGTTGACCTACGCCCCCCACCCTCTGACCTGGCTCTCGGTGGGTTTGTCAGGAGGATCCTTGTGAATGGCCATCTGGTAGAGTTTGTACACCTGGTAGGAGGCGTCGAAAGAGGCTTTGAACTGCGGGCTAGGGGGATTGGAGCGCACTAGCCTCACCTTCAAAAAGAATACGTGCAGAAACAGGTTAACGTCACAATGGATGAGAGAACGGAGAGACAGATAAGTGCTGGTTAAAACACATAAAGAGGAAGAAATCAAAGAAAGAAGGTGTGAAAAGAGAGAGAGACTGACACAAACACACCCTCCTCTGCTGTCAGGCTGACACGCCGGCTCATATTTAAAACATTTAACACGTTAAGAATGATTTGTCTTTCTTATCCAGAGAGAGTTCTTTCTTCTTTTCTTTTCTCAGACAGATTCATGAAACTAGAATATTATAAAGAGGGTGTGTTTGGTCCGTCTGCAACGTAAACACAGAAACGTCAGGTTTCATGAAGAGATCAAAAACATTCAGTGAGACAGAAAACTTCAGAACAAATAAGAACATACATCATTAAAGTATTCAGCATTCATATCATGTTTATCAGGCCGTGTCCAGTGCTTCACCACGTGATGTCTTTAACCAGAGATGTGACTTTAAGGCAGCTTTTTATCATCACGGCCAGTGGAACTGTGGAACAGCCAATGTGAAGAATATCACTATTTTTAAAGCTTTTAACTGAGTCTTATTTTATCTCATTCACTCATATATATAGTTCATAATTCACATCTTAAAATTCACTTAAACTCCTTGGCTTTTAATACAGCATGAGAGTTTGTGTTGGTCTCTGTTTGTGTTTTAATTTACTGTATTTTAAATTTCACTATCATTTATTTCTACTGTTTGTATTTGTTGTGCAGCACTTTGGTAACCTTGTTGTTTTTAAAATGTGCTTTGGATGTGGATTGGATAATTTAGTCTATTTAAAAAGTCATATACTGTCATCTTACTTTTATTATTACAGATAGATAGATATAATTTATTCCCTTTATTTTCAATTTGTATTTATCTATCAATTTATTGTGGATTCTTTCATTCTTTCATTATTTATTGTGGATAATTTATTTATTTGGGACTGTTTATTATCTTTTATTTTGGAGTATTTATGGATTTGTTGATTTTTTCATAATTGATTATTTATTATCTATTTATTCATTTTTTATATGTATCTTTTAATTTAATTTAAACTATCTTTTTATTATGGATTCTTATTTTATTCATTTATTCACTGAGGATTAATTCAGAATTTATTTTGTTATTCATTTGATTTTATCATCTTATTCTAGTGATTTTTACAGATTATTTCGCAGCATTTTAATATTTTATTCTATTTTATTTTGCTGTATTTATTGGTAGTGTAGCATCTTTTATTGGTTTAATATTTTGTCATCTTATTGATTTATTTTATTTTGGTGAGTTTATTTTCTTTTCTTAAGTTTTAACGTCTAATTTTCCCTCCATTGTTTTCTCATTAGGATATCATGACAGCGTTTCCTCAGCTCATCAGTAACTTCTTTTTTATATATATCCTGTTCAATGGAGTCTTTTTTGTATTTTTAATTTATTGTATTTAATTGTGACTATTACTATTTTTATGTACAGCACTTTGTGTTACAATATCTTCATCTCTTAGGGCTTTAAATCCTCCAGGAAACTATACCAGACTGAATTATCTTACTGCAGAAATATCAGTGTGCAGAACGATCACTCAGCTGTGCATGGATGTGCATTAATACTTCTTATAGTTATTATTTCCTCCTTTTTCTTCACACATATTTACTCTAAGTTTGTAGTGAACATATAATTCACATAAGTAAGAAAATTCTGTCTTTATTTGACTATTTTTCAACTTACATTTTTTTTGTATAGGAGTGATTGCAGCTCTTGCATTTCCCCGGATGATGAATAAAATACACCTGCTTTCTGAGGAAGTCCACTCTAATTATCAGTTTTGAATAAATATGTATACTTGTTATAATTTTGATGGTTTGCAGATAATTTTAAGACTATATTTGATTATAAATAGTGCAAAGACAACATCAGACACAGCATCCTATCATTTTGAAGAGTCAGGGTTGAACTTTAAAGAACAAATCTAACATATCAATATTTGTGTCTTTGACGTGCTCGTTGGTTAAAGCTGTGTTATTAAGGCGTGCATGGTCCAGCTATAGTGTCCTGGATTTATTACAAAGATCAGGACTGACATCAGATGAGCCATCGTTCAGTCAGAAGGTTAAAAAGCATCATTAGATTAATGCATACAGGTTTAAGTTGCACCAGGTCCACAAATCAAACCTGAGACTCCAGTGGACAGACCCTCTCTGAGTCCCTGTTGTTAATTTCACACAAGCTAAAAGAAGAGTCCGACCTCCTCATCCCCGGGCCTCTTTTAATTAACCGCTCTCTGTTTTGAAGCTTGTGTTGGCTGCAGAGGCGGTGCCGTGAGAATCCCCCGGACGGCGAGGACGGACGAGCTGAACCCGGGGTTTGTTTGAGTTGGACCTTGGTAGATTTCTCTCATATGATCACTTGGCGTCTAAATCCTTTAGTCAAACAGACACGTCGGGCCTCGAAACATGAAAGGACCGCGCTGAGGATGAGGCTTTTTTTTAATTTCTCTCTGAATCTGGAGACGTGTTTTGATTGGCTGGAATCATTTTGCTGAACCGACGACGCAGGATGAGGAGGCGGCGTGGAAAATGAAGTTTTGAGGAGTCTCATAACTGAAATGTAACACCGAGCATCTGACACTCGACCTCTTTAAGACCTCTGTTCAAATAAGCCTCCTAACACCATAGCGGCTTCAGCTCTGCTTCATTAAAAAGAGAGATTATGGGGTTCAGAAGCTCTCACTGGAGGACGTGCAGACTTTAAAAATATAAATCTAAAACAGCTGATTGATGAATTATTTTATATTTGCTGCTGGAGATTCAGAAAAAGTCAAAAAATATGAGTTAAGTTTGGAGAGAGACGAGAAAAGATGGACGTAAATCTGTTCCAAACTTTCCTGCGAGCGCCTGAGGGGCTCTGAGTCACGGTCTCACACTGACCCCTGGTGGTAGCTGGAGGAACTACAGCTTGTTTTAACACCACATCACACCTCATTGATAAACTCCCCATACCTCTCCTCTCTGTGATTGATATCTTTATGATGTTTTAAAGTCTCTGCAGGTGTAAAAATCTTAAAATCAGAGAAGCAGCGTCACAGGAAGGAAACCTGAGCTTCAGATGATTTAAAAAAACAAAACTGAGCTGCAGCTAAATGTCTCTGTTTCCATTTCCTGTTAATATTTATTTTTAATATCATCCCACATGACCTGCAGACTGGATGCGTGACATCTTTTACAGATGTGTTTCTGATGAAACCCAGCTGGACTGAATCTAAACGCTGCAGAGTAAACATCCATCATCTCGTTGTGGTGTGAAAAACTCTGCAGCTCTGCATGAAGCCGGTTCACTAAACGGCTTATTATTCAAACTGGCAGCAGTTACCAACAAGCTAAAGAGAAGCATCTCTCAATTATTCACCCCAGAAAAGATATAATTAACCTTCCCCAGCAGAGGACGGCCTACAATTAATACCCACTTAGTGAAATTGAGCGGTAATTGCAGACAAATTAATCCAATTGAAGAGACTCAGAGGGGGGGGGGGTTAGTCGTTCTGGTCTCGAGGGTTTTTGTAGATAAGAGACAGACTCAGTTCATCGCTGCATCTGGCTCAAATCTCGGTCAACCAGGACTGACGTCACTCCACCAACCTCAGAGATCCTCCTTCATGAATCCTCCCCCTGCCAAAAGTTCATTTCCACTCGTCCTCTCCTCGCAGCGGAGCGGGGAGCTGTGGTTTCATGTCATCAGGGGGTAACACGACCCGGTTTGTGTGGTGAGCTGTCGTTTGGTTGAACTCAAACTGGGAAGAGATGGTTTTTCCACTCTCCGCTCCCCGCACACATAAACACATGGTGAAGTCACTGGACCAGGGCCCTATGAAATCAAATTTGTGGACTAACTGAATCCAAACATTCTGGAGACAGAGAGCTCCACCAAAAACACACGACAGCCGTCCAAATCACACAAACACAGAGACAAAAGACGGCCTCTGGACCTCTGCTCACCTCAAGGCAGTGAGAAGAGTTCTCAGGCAGAGAGTCGTTGATGAAATCCTCCAGGGGTTTGGCCTGGTTGGTCTGGGACGGGGTGGAGGGTGTTGGGGAGACGATGGGTGAGGCGCCGTCGTTGTGTTGTCTCATCTGCTCCTTCTGGAGGCGGCGCTCCTTCCTCAGGTCTTTGGCCTTCCGGCACTGCGGCCTGCTGGCGTCCGCTCCGACTCCTGCACACGGAGGAGAGACGAGAGGGAGGAGGTCACATCAGAAGCATTTCAAACAGAGAAGAGGCGATATGGTGACCTTTGACCTCTCTGATGTCACATTTCTGGATTTTCTGACTCATCAGATGTGAATGAGGTAGCAAGGGAACATCGGATAGCTCTATATTTTTAAATCATGATGTCCCAACCCGCTGAGACGCTCTGATACATAAATAACACTGCTGCACTGCTTCTAATCCTGCAAAGTCTCCTGCACCTGCAGCTCCTCGTGCATTGTGGGGAAATAAAAAACAATATGAAAAACAATCTTAATCCCCACCTGAGGCAGCGTCGCTTGTATTATATGGATATAATTATGTGTGATATGATCTCACTCTATCTGTTATAGCTCACTTTGCATTAAGAGGGGTTAGACTTTATGTCTGATGGCTTTTTTGTTCCCTGTTGGCGAGGCGGCTTATTCTGTAAGGACTCTGCACCCCTAACATATAACCAAAGGATAAGGGAGGTCATGTGTCCACATAGAGATGATCAGATATACCATCAGAGGTTCCACCAGGACAACTTTTAAGACTTGGCAAACATTCATATATCCAATGCTAAAAACATGGCAGCTGCCAGCATGACACTGTAACCCCACTCTTAATTTTACCCTGTTATTCTTCATATATTTATTCATATTTCTATGCATAGATTTCTATATAATATTATTTATCTATTTTATTATTCTTATTTTCCTAATTAAAATATATTTTTATATATTTTTATTTGTATATCTCTATACTTATTCATGTATATTTCTGATTGTATATCTTGTATTAGTATAACTAGTATGAAAGTATTTGTATTTTTATGTGTATAAATACATTTTTTATTTTCTATTTTCTATATATTTTTATATATTTATACATATATTTTTTTACATATGCATACTTAAAATCATATATTTTTAGATATGTATTTTACAATATATATTTTTTTATACATATTTATTTTCTTATATATATTTATATATATTTTATATATGTATTTTCATAATAGATATATTTATATAAAAAAATTATATGTATTTTCATTATATATATATTCATATTTTTTATATATATATTTTCATAATAAATATATATTTTTTTAATATATGTATTTTTATTATATATATTTATATAAAAAATTATATGTATTTTCATTATATATATATATATAAATATATATTTATATTTTTTTTTTTTTTTTTTTCATAATAAATATATATATTTTTTTATATATTTATTTTTGTTATATATATTTTTTTTTTATATATCTATTTTTATTATATATATATATATTCAATCAACCAAGAAAGAAAGAAAGAAAGAAAGGTGAGTTGAGTTTCTGTGGACACAAGAGGACCGCTTCATTAAACCCTTCACCTGTGTTTCATTAAGTTAGGTACATGACACTTCAGGGAGGCTTCACAGTTAGTTCTGACATCCCAGAGCCGACCCCCTCCATGCACTGAGGTCTAGAACCTCTTTATATTCCAACACAACCCACCAGCATCGCCACATTCAACACACCCAGGCTCTGTTTATGAAGCTCCAGGTAGTGACAGCACTGATACCACCTACCCCTCCATGTGTCCCCTAATGGCCCCGACAATCCAAAACACATTATTTTGCCGTTTCATGTGAAGGGTTATTCAAGCAACTATAACAACTCAAACATTACAAACCCTGTGTAAATAATATACATGTTTATCTGATTTATAACGTTTCCAGGCCCTGAAATGAAAGTTCTCGTGACTCCAGGATGTTTCCAGGTGCTCACTAGCTGCAGGGATTTGTTTGGGAAGCTCTGCACGACATATCTGGAGTCATAACTCACAGAGCACACACTCCTACACTTCCTCTTTTTCTCTCAACATGACCAACAAGACCATTCTCTGAAGCAACTGAATCCCTGTTTCCCTCTCTCCCTGCACCCCTCCTCCTCCTCCTCCTCCTCCTCTTACTCCTCTTCCTCCTCCTCCTGCACTCCTGCCAAGCCCTGCAGCTCTCCGGGCATCCCGTGTCAACAGTTTACACGCCCACATCCTGTTTGGAGCAATAAGGAAACGAGAACCATTTCCTGCTTGTCCTGCCGCCAGCCGCCACCATCGGCTCACTTTCTTTACTTTCCCTGAAACCTACGTCACGAGGAGGAGGAGGAGGAGGAGGAGGAGGAAGAGAGGCTGATCTTTATGAAGGGGAGGGGGTTTGCTGGCAGCGTTTATCTGCAGCTGACTGGAGATAGTTCTTCTATTCTTTAACATCAGTCTTCATTCTGTGGAATAAGAAGAATGAACCACAGCAGAAGCTTTTTGAATATTCTGGATTATTTATGATTCATATAAACTCATGCACTCTGTTTCTGATGTATAGAGCTGAATATAAATGAAGCAGGACTTGTATTTTCCAGCTCTGTCTCTTTACACTGAATTTGTCTTCAACAGTAGCTTCAAATAATAAAGTTTTCATCTCATTTAAATGTTAATTTGTACTTCGAGTGGACATAAATCCAATACTGGGCTGCCTGGCTCTGTCACCTCTCTGCATGAAGGTTCCTGGTTTCTGGCTGTGCAGGCGCCACTCAGTGCAGAGTTTGCATGTTCTACCTGTGCATTCTTAAACAGGGACAGGTTAATTGGTGACTCATGAATGTGCCCATGAATGGTTGTGTGTCTGATCTGTGATTGGCTGGTCACATGTCTGGAAAACTCGCCTCTCACCTGGTGATAACTCCAGTCTACACATGATACAAAATGGAAAAAGTGAGGCACATAATGGATCAATGTGGAATAGATGGAGCGGATTCTTAGAGTTTCTTTTGAAGATATGGCGAAAGAAACTGTTGAGAATTGTATGAAATAAAAATAAATAAAAATTAAAATAAATAAAAATTAAAATAAATAAAAATTAAAAAATTAATAAATAATTACAAATAAAATAATTTAAAAAATAATGAATACATTTAATAATAAATAAATTTAATAATAAATAAAAATTAACTATAATAATAATAATAAATAAATAATAATGATGATAATAATAATAAATAATAGGAGATAGTTATAAGAAGAACAATAATAATAATAAAAAGTAAGAAGGAGAAGAAGGAGAAATAATAATAATAATAATACAAATTATAATAAAATGTATTTAAAAATTAATTTATAAAGCACATTTCAAAAAAGGGTTTCAAAGGGCTTTACAAATAAAAGAATAGTCATAGTAATGTATTTATAAAAAATAAAAAATTAGAAATAATTAAAAAGATTTAAAATTAAAATTAAAAAAAATAAAAATTAATAAATAAATACAAATAAAATAATTTAAAAAATAATATGTAATTTAATAATAAATAAATGTAATAAATAAAAATGTACTGTAATAATAATAATAATAAATAAATAATAATGATGATAATAATAATAAATAATAGGAGATAATTATAAGAAGAAGAAGAATAATAAAAATAAAAAGTAAGAAGAAGAAGAAGGAGAAATAATAATACAACAAATTATAATAAAATTAATTTAAAAATTAATTTATAAAGCACATTTAAAAAAACGGTTTCAAATGGCTTTACAAATAAAAAAATAGTCATAGTAATGTATTTATAAAAAATAAAAATTAGACATAATGAAAAAGATTTAAAATTAAAATTAAAAAAAATAACTAAATAAAAATAAAGTAAAATAGAAATGTAAAAAATCAAACAGAACAGCAGGTAATTCAGCAAAATATTAGCCGCAAAAAGACAGAAATTCTAAAGTAAGTAAAAAAGGTAGACCATGAAAGATGAGGAGGAATAAAACTAATTAAAAAAACTCTAAAACCAACAATAGAATAAAAATAAATGAAGGAAAGCCAGAGGAATAAAACTAACCAACGGCATGAGATTAAAAGAGATTTATATTTCGTGGATCAAACATGCAAAGCGACTAATCTCACATTTCTATAAGTACAACCTGTGTGTGTGTGTGGTGTAACACACATATTTTACCTACATGAATGTTTATAATGTTGCAGTGGATGCCTGTGTGTTATTCACAAATACTGAAGCATTTCTTTATCTTGTTTAAAGTCGAAGTTTTGCTTCACTGGCTGCATTTTTATTCTCATACCTGTGTCATCTCACTGTCCCTGTCTGCTGCTTTACTGTCCAATAACTGAAGGAGTTAAAGCAGGGAGCATTTCTGAGCATCCTCTCTCCATTAAACACAAACCCTGAGAGTTTATAGAGACGTCCGACGGTTTCCTCCGTCAGAGTAAACACAGAGGTCAGGATCAGGACTCGGAGTCTGCACTGTGTTCATCACACCGCCTCAAACAGAAACACTCATCCCCCGTCACCTCCTGTCACCCAGCGGCTTCTCTTCCCTCTGATTTCACTCTTACTACATACACACACACACACACTTTCTCTCTCACACACACACACACAGAGGTACTCCTCCTGAGGATGGTGCATGCAGCCGCAGTGAAGATAAAGTCTGACAGAGCAGTTCCTGTGGACGACATACGTTTCCACTCTGGCAGTTATCACATCATAAAAGCTACGACGCACTCCCTCCCTGCACCTCCTACACACACACATACACACACACACACACACCTACACACACACAGGCTTTAAAACCAGCAGCCCTGGCAGTCTGCTGTCCTGCATGTAAACATGTCGAGGCGGACATATTAACTCGGTGGTATGCAGTGTCATGTTATATGGAGGCTGCAGGTTTCACTCTGCATACTTGGGTGAGCTAATATAGGCTTCCTGCCATCAGGGTGAACATTTACTGAACACTAACATCCACACAGTCACCTTTATGAACAATTCAGCTTTAATAAAAAAGTCAAATCTAAATGTTTCAGCGTGCACTTCTGCAGAAAACATCTCTCTGTGATATGAGAGTTTGACTTCCTGTAAAGCACGACGCTCCTGTTTTCTTAAGCTGGGCCTGGAGCCTGCCCAAAGCTGTAAAGCTGTGCAGTCATAAAGCTGGAGGAGAGATGAGTCCAGGTGTTTTCTGTTGGAGGTGAATGAGGGCCTGTTCACTGTAAATCCTCCTCACTTCCTCTCTGCTCGCCTCCTGTAAACGCTCTCAGTAAAACTTCTCTGAGTGTGCAAAACTCGGCTGCTGCTGCTGCACACAGCCGAGTCTGTAACAAGGTCAACAGTGACACACTCTGGTGAACAATGGGAGTCTACCTGCTGCAGAACAACACACACAGTGTTTCAGCATGCTGCGGTAAAATGATCTTAGAGAGGCCTTTAATACTTAAACATGTCCACTGAAGTCAGAAAGAAAACTCTTACAGTGGATAAAATCTGACCATGAAGGCAGCAGCACTGTATCTTAAAGAGCTCATATTACCCCTCTAGAACACTACGCTCCCAACATGCAGGCCTGCTCATCGTACCTAAAGTCTCTAAAAGTAGTATGGGAGGTAGAGCCTTCAGTTATCAGGCCCCTCTCCTTTGGAATCACATACCAGTCAGGGTCCGGGAGGCAGACACCCTCTCTACTTTTAAGAGTAGGCTTCAAACTTTCCTTTTTGATAAAGCTTATAGTTAGAGCTGGATCAGGCTTGGACCAGCTCTTAGTTATGCTGCTATAGGCTTAGACTGACACACTGGGATCCTCTCTCTCCTCTCTCTGCCTGTCTCTCACTTTAACTCTTCCTGTCCCATTAAAGTTACTAACCATAGACCTTTCTGGAGTCCCTGAGCTCCCTTGTCTCATAGGTTCCTCTGGATCTCTGCTGAGGTGGACGTACCGGACTCCAAGTTAAAAAAAAAAGGTGACCTGTAGAGGGCGGTCTCTGTGAGATGGTCCCAGGCATCAACAACCATCATAACCATCAAGGCTACAACAAGCTGAGCTCAACTACAGGACCAAATCTGTCCTACTTGAGGTCACAATGGGTCATAGGTCATCTGCTGCATTATAGTAAGTTAATGAGCTAGGTACAGTTTGTAAGAAGCACTTTAAGGGAGACTAAAACCTGCTCTGAGTGTACGATCAGTCAGAGAGATGAAATCAGAGTCCTCACCTGCTTTAGGAGCCGAGGCTGCTGTTCTCCCGTCAGGTACAGAGGACTCCTGGTCTTTCCTGGGTGTTTCCGAGCCGGTCGGTGCCGCTTCAGGTACCTCCGTCTGACCCTCCGTGATATCAGGACACTCTGCTGTTTCTTTCTTCAGGTCTGTGACGACAGGACACTTCATCTCCAGGGGTCTGCAGGGCTCGCGTGGACCGGCTTCCTCGCACACAGAGTCCATGGGCTCACCTGAGGGGGGACAAAAACAAAGAACGATGAAGGTCACAGCAGATGATCGGGACTACAGAGACACTGCACAGCTGGAAGTGAGCGTGTGGTTAGTGCCTCTCTCTCATCTCTCTGCCTGTCTCTCTCTTTAACTCTTCCTGTCCCATTAAAGTTACTAACCATAGACCTTTCTGGAGTCCCTGAGCTCCCTTGTCCCGTAGGTTCCTCTGGATCTCTGCCGTAGATTCCTTTTTTGGGTCTGTCATTCATTTATTCATTTATTCTTTTTTCTTTCATAAATCCCTTTGTTTTTTTTTTGTTCTTTCTTTCTTTCTTTTCTGTTTTTCCTTTTACCTTTCATTCCATTCTTCTTTCTTTTTTCCCTTTCCCTTACTTCCTGTCCTTCTTTTTTCTTTCCTTCTTTCTTTCTTTCTTTCTTTCTTTCTTTCCCATTACCTTTCATTCCATTCTTTTTTCTTTCTTTTTTCCTTTTTCTTTACTTTCTGTCCTTCTTTCTTGCTTTCTTTACTTCTTTCTCTTTTTTTCTTTAGTATTCTTTCTTTCTTTCTTTTTCATCCTTTATGTCTGCTTTCCTTTTCTCGTCCTTTCCTTCTGTCATTCTTTCACCATCTATTCTCCTCTTTTTCTTTCTTCTCGTGTCCCTCACTTTTCTCTTTCCATAGACCTTTCTGGAGTCCCTGAGCTCCCTTGTCCCGTAGGTTCCTCTGGATCTCTGCTGTAGATTCCTTTTTTGGGTCTGTCATTCATTTATTCTTTTTTCTTTCATAAATCCCTTTGTTTTTTTTCGTTCTTTCTTTCTTTCTTTTCTGTTTTTCCTTTTACCTTTCATTCCATTCTTCTTTCTTTTTTCCCTTTCCCTTACTTCCTGTCCTTCTTTTTTCTTTCTTGCTTTCTTTACTTCTTTCTCTATTTTTTCTTTTGTATTCTTTCTTTCTATCTTTCTTTCTTTCTTTCCCATTACCTTTCATTCCTTTCTTTTTTCCTTTTTCTTTACTTTCTGTCCTTTCTGTCCTTCTTTCTTGCTTTCTTTACTTCTTTCTCTTTTTTTCTTTAGTATTCTTTCTTTCTTTCTTTTTCATCCTTTATGTCTGCTTTCCTTTTCTCGTCCTTTCCTTCTGTCATTCTTTCACCATCTATTCTTCTCTTTTTCTTTCTTCTCGTGTCCCTCACTTTTCTCTTTCCATAGACCTTCCTGGAGTCCCTGAGCTCCCTTGTCTCGTAGGTTCCTCTGGATCTCTGCCGTAGATTCCTTTTTTGGGTCTGTCCTTCATTCATTCTTTTTTCTTTCATAAATCCCTTTGTTTTTTTTCGTTCTTTCTTTCTTTCTTTTCTGTTTTTCCTTTTACCTTTCATTCCATTCTTCTTTCTTTTTTCCCTTTCCCTTACTTTCTTTCCTTCTTTTTTCTTTCTTGCTTTCTTTACTTCTTTCTCTATTTTTTCTTTTGTATTCTTTCTTTCTTTCTTTCTTTCTTTCCCATTAACTTTCGTTTCATTCTTTTTTCTTTCTTTTTTCCTTTTTCTTTACTTTCTGTCCTTCTTTCTTGCTTTCTCTTTTTTTCTTTAGTATTCTTTCTTTCTTTCTTTTTCATCCTTTATGTCTGCTTTCCTTTTCTCGTCCTTTCCTTCTGTCATTCTTTCACCATCTATTCTCCTCTTTTTATTTCTTCTCGTGTCCCTCACTTTTCTCTTTTCTTAGACCTTCCTGGAGTCCCTGAGCTCCCTTGTCTCGTAGGTTCCTCTGGATCTCTGCTGCTGTGGACGTGCCAGACTCCAGCTGCTACAACTACTACTATCTGTCTCCCCACTATCATCTCTCTCTCTCTCTCTTCATCTCCCTCTATCCCTCTCTCCAACACGGTAGGTCTCAGCAGATGTGTGTCTAACATGAGTCTGGTCCTGCTGGAGGTTTCTGCCTGTTAAAGGAAGTTTGTCCTTGTCACTGTAACTTGCTAAATGCTGCAAAGTGCTCTGCTCATGGTGGATTAAGATGTGATCAGACTGAGTCCTGTCTGTAAGAGGGGACTGGATCTTATCCTGTCTGGATTGTACAGAACGTGGCAAGTGAAATGTATCCTCTAATAAATCAGACACTCACCATCATCCTGTCCTTTCGGTAATTCTCCGTTGGAGATGAACTTGCTCATTTTCTTCAGGATTTTCTTGTGGGATTTGGAAGGCTGAAACTTCAGTACATGACATCTGAAAGAAACAAAGAGGACAGAGATGATTTATACATCCATCATGTGTCTCTCCTGTCCCCTCATGATCTGACGGTCTGATGGTGAAAGCATGATTACCTGATGGTGTACTGTGGACAGCATGTTTTGTTCATTATGGGCTTGTAGACGTATTTCCCACTTCTGTAAAAAGGACAAAAATCTTCATCAGAATAAATTCCCAAAGATTTAAAACATCCTGAATGACATCAAACAGGTCTCTGAACGTTCATCAGCTGCTTACCTCCTCCATCCTCGGTCTATGAGGTCTTGGTAGTCCTGCACAGTCATGGTGTGAGACCACATCCCTGCAGAGAACAAAAGGAACACCGTCACTTTAAAAGATGTATTTCACTTTATGATGCTTTATAGAGAAACCTTTAAAAGGAAGCAGCGAGAGAAGAGCCTTAGATTTAGAGATGTTTACTTAAAGGATATACTAACAGGGTCATGTTTACATTTCAGTTCCAGCCTGTGACCCCCGGATGTTTATTCCCACAGATCCTCAAACCCAACAGAGACAACACACAGTCATGATGTGAATCCACAGCAGCTCAGATCCTCCTCCAGGAGATCTGAGATCTGAGCTCTGAGTTTCAACTCCTGACCTTCTCCTCTGCAACCATATATAAACACACACACACACACACACACACAGTTAAAACTCTCTGACGCTGCCGCTATCAGTTTACAACCGAGGGAATTCTCTGCACGCCGGTTCACACAACAAAGTTCACAAGTGAGAGTCAACTTTCACGTCCCAGGGGAGATGTGTTTGGCCAGAGATGTGCAGAGTGGTGCGAGAGAGACGCAAGGAAACACAGAAAATGAGCCTTTTAGAAGCAGAGAGTTAAACGAAGCACACTTTGTTTAAGGAGTGCATGAAAGGATGGGCACAATTAGACGAGTAAACGAACATCAGCACCCTCAGAATATTAATATCTCAGTCATATGTAGGGATACACCAAAAATTTGCAGCTGAAAATGGCCTAAAAGTGCATTTTAGGTTTTCAGCCAAAAGACTTTAATCACCGAAACAACATGGCAAAAACCGAATGTCGTGATGACGCAAGCAAAAACCGCGGCCAGTACGCGCTCGTCTGGATCATGGTCTGGATCATGGTCTGGATCATGGTCTGGATCATGGTCTGGATCATGGTCTGGATCATGGTCTGGATCATGGTCTGGATCATGGTCTGGATCATGGTCTGGATCATGGTCTGGATCATGGTCTGGATCATGGTCTGGATCATGGTCTGGATCATGGTCTGGATCATGGTCTGGAGCATGGTCTGGAGCATGGTCTGGAGCATGGTCTGGAGCATGGTCTGGAGCATGGTCTGGATCATGGTCTGGATCATGGTCTGGATCATGGTCTGGATCATGGTCTGGATCATGGTCTGGATCATGGTCTGGATAAGGGCCAACATGTCTGCATCCGTTCTTCCTTTAACTGCAGCACTAAAGCGTCTTCTACGCAAAGAAGGTTGAGATGGACCACAGAGTGAAAACAATGAAGAGTCCACTCTTAGAGTCTGTCAGCACACGTTTCACTGGATCATGGTCTGGATCATGGTCTGGATAAGGACCAACATGTCTGCATCCGTTCTTCCTTTAACTGCAGCACTTAAGCGTCTTCTACGCAAAGAAGGTTGAGACGGACCACAGAGTGAAAACAATGAGAAGTCCACTCTTAGAGTCTGTCAGCACACGTTTCACTAAGATCTATTCAGATCCTCTGCACTTCTTCGCGACTGTACTTGATCCACGTTATAAAGATCATTACTTGGATGTGGGAATAAAGCAGCGCGCACCAGAAATGATCCAGGCCGCGATGGATGCAGAGAACCCGCTTGGAGACGGAGAAGCGCACAGTGCAGGAAGGAGAAGGAGAGCAGATGACTGTAAATCCTTTGATTATTAAATTGTTTTATTCTTTTTTAACAAATAGATCTCAAAATGTCAAAATAAACACCACCCTCTCTGACACCAAATCTATTAGTACAGGAGCACCTCAAGGCTGTGTGAGTTCCCCTATCCTCTTTACACTCTACACTAACGAATGTAGCAGCAGCCTCCCTGGTAATCTGATTTTTAAGTTTTCAGATGATACAGCCATTCTCAGTCTGCTGTACCAGGACTCAGGTCTCTCGTCATATTTTACTGAGATACAGACCTTTGTTCAGTGGTGCGATGATAACCACCTTTTAATCAATGTGAAGAAGACACAGGAGACGGTGTTTGACCCTCGCTCTGTGGGTGATCACACTCCAGTCCTTATTCATGACAAAAACATCTGTCAGGTCGGCTCCTACAAATATTTAGGTGTCCACCTGGATATTAAGTTCAGCTGGGAGGCCCACATTGATAACCTGTGTTCCCACATACAGCAAAGATTGTACTTTTTACGTCAGCTCAGGGTGTTTGGTGTGAATCAGCAGGTTATGTTTATGTTTTATGAGGCTGTACTGGAGAGTATCAATAGGTATGGGATGACAGCATAGTATGGTAACCTCTCTGTTCAGCTCAAAACCAAACTCTCTCGCCTGGTGCAGACTGCCATGAAGGTCATTGGAAAGACTGGCAACCCTTCCCTTCAGGCCATTTATGAGCAGTGTGTTCTTGGGCAGGCCCAGAGAATACTTGGAGACCCATTGCACATCCTTTACTCTGAGTATGAACTTTTACCATCCGGAAGAAGGTACAGAGTCCCCAAGTGTAAATTGAATAGTTTTAAAAACTCCTTTGTGCCGATCTCTATTAGAATTTTAAATATTAAATAGCCTGTTAGGGTGGGGACAGTGTCATGGTGTTCTCTCTTTAAGAGTATGCTGTGTGTTGTATGAATGTGTATTATTTATTGTCCAAACAAAGCACATTCTATAGCAGACATATTGAGGATTAAATTAGTGTTGAAAGAATTCTGTTCTGATTAAAATTGTGGGCGTGGCATGTGTTGAGGCGGGGCATCAAAATGCAACTGAGAAACAAGCCCTGCAGAACTCATTTAAACAGCAAGGAAGGAGATCCAGCAGCAAAAATCTGTTGTGATGAGTCAAGCTGCACATCTGGAAATAAAGGACAACAGCATCCAGGAGTTACAGGAAAAATTAAAAAACAAAATGCAGGAAACTAAAATGCTTGTCCAAGCATTTGCTGAAGGAAGTAGGTACTTTCATTATCCTTGTTTAAAAAACTAGTCATGTAGTTACTAATTAATGCTTAAACAAGACATGAACAAACATTGGTATTAATAAACTATCCCTACAACTTGAAAAAAGCAGTGTGACAACACAACAACACAATTCCTGACTTAGTGTTTCGCTCGCGTACGTATGCGGCGTTGGCTTGCGTACGTATGCGGCGTTGGCTCGCGTACGTATGCGGCGTTGGCTCGCGTACGTATGCGGCGTTGGCTCGCGTACGTATGCGGCGTTGGTTCGCGTGCGTATGCGGCGTTGGCTCGTGTGCGTATGCGGCGTTGGCTCGCTCGCGTATGCGGTGTTGGCTCGCGTATGCGGCGTTGGCTCGCGTATGCGGCGTTGGCTCGCATATGCGGGGGTGGCTCACGTAGGCGTCGGCTGCGGATGTGCGAGGGCCCGTTCATCGCCGCTTGCGGCTTTAATTTATTGTACTTTTCTTATTTATTTATTTGTTCTTGTGTCATTGTGGTGATTTTTGTAGGAGCAGGTAACATGTGCAGCACTGATGTCAAAGACAAATTTCCCTACGGGGACAATAAACGACATCGTATCGTATCGTAATAGAGCGCAGAAAAAAGGACTCGTCTCTGAACCAGATGAGGAGCACGCACCCTCGTTGTCTGATATGCTCAATGAGATCCTTGAGTTTAGTGAGGTGACACAGTCAGAGCCAGAAATGCAATGGTACTAATAATTGGTGTAATAATTTATTTTGGTGTTTCGGTTTTCAGTTTTGGTTTCCTCATTTTCGGTTTCATTTCGGTGCATCCTCAGTCATGAGTCATGTCTCAGACGTATCGCAGCCATTCGTCCCTCCTCATCCCTCACACCTGATCCATTTGAGGCGTGAGAGACACACAGCAGGAGGGCAGATGTTGGGCTCTGAGGTGGAGGGGGTCGTATTTACTTTGCATGCAACAACACGATTGATAACATCGCTGCACCGATCACACGGAGGGAAACACGATCGTGTGAAGCAGCTGCCTGGAAAACAAAAAGAGTACGGGGAAACACAGATCCCATCTTTAAATAAAGAGTAATCTTTGGGCAGCAGCTTTAAAAACATGCTGCTGATAATCACAGCAGAGATCTATAAACACGTCTGAAGAGAGAGAGAGAGAGAGAGGATGAAGAACCTCCCTGCAGCTTAAAGTCAATCAGCCAGCTCTACTGAACTCAACGCTCCTTATTTAACTCCATCCGACACGAGACGTCTTCCCTTTTTACACTAATCAGAATTACTCGGTCTTCCCTCTTCCCTGGAACCAGCACGCCGCCGTGATGTAACCCGCCCAGATTACCTCTCCTAACTTAGCGTAGTCAGCAGCAGCAGCAGCAGCAGCTCCGTCTGTGGGCCCTGAGCCCTATCACTCACCGGCTGCATTAGGACGTGCCGTAAACCCTAATTATAGTCAACCTGTCTCGCCCCTGCTCACCTCCTCCTAACGGCAGCAGTCTGTCCCACGCAGAAAATCCCCACACATCTTCCTCATCGGCTTTTTTATAGCTCTGAATCAAAGTCTCAGCATGCAGTCACACTGACCTCGGGCACCTTACGTGAACTCTGATCCAGGTTTGTGGTCTAATGTGGATCTTATCCAGACTTCCTGATCGTTCATAACGTGGTCACTACAAGAAATGCACAATAGTATAGATTCTTACTCATTTCCACTGATTACAAAATAACAGACTCATCGTCAATCAAAGTCTAACTTGTGCAGGACTGACTGAGAAGTTTTAAACTGTTTTCTGAGCAGACTTCAGGACAAGTGATCAGATTTCCCCTCAGGTGAGCAGAGTGGATTCTCGTGTCGTTAAAGTAAACAAAGACTGAAAACACTTGTTTTGATTGTTGAGATTACAAACAGTAAACACGCCGTCTGTTTGAACATGCTGTGAAATCTGTGTTAATTCAGTCTCTTGTTGCTGCAGAACGACTCTATATAAATATACTTCTTCAGCCTTTGCAGGATATTATACTAATATAGTAACTACTCTCAGGTTCAGGTTACTTTATTTGTACCCTGAGGTAAACTTGTTTTGCAGCCAGTGAGATGTTAGGTCGATACAAAATTACAAGATAGACTTCAGACAGAACAATCTACTTAATGTGCAAAACATACAAAAAATATCCTAAAAACTAATCTAACACTAAAAATGGTAAAATGAATAGACATGATAAAATGATAAAATGATATAAGTGCTAAAGGTTCCATTTTAAAAAAGCATATCAGAAAACAGTCAACCAATAAAAACAATGGAATCACATGAATAAATAAGACAATCTGGGCTAAAGTCATAAGATTGGAGGCTGACTGTGTGGGAAAATAAAAGCTATTGCTTGTTCAGCTCAGTAACAGCAGCAGGAACAAAGCTTTTCTTGTGACGCTGTGTCCTGCACCTTGGGACTAAAAACCGTCGTCCAGAGTGAAGAAGCTGGAAATCACTGTGCAGAGGGTGTGAGTCATTATTTGAAATAGAGGTGGCTATCTGCTGTAACTGGTTAGTGTACAGGGAAACTGTGGATGCTCACAGATCATTTTTAAAATAAAAAAACAAACAAAATATAAATGATCATTGTATAACCATATACTTGAGTGCATTTGTATTTTTTTGTATTTTTTCATACTGCAATAAATAGCTTGGAAAGAGAAGATTTTGCAATCTCAGTTTCTTCCAACCTCTTGCAGCTCTGTTGTATAAATAGAAGCAAAGTGTTCCTGTATGATCATTAAACAGACACCTCTCACTTCATCTGTTTTCAGTTGACTTTCTAAAGCACTGATTTGTGATACACATTATTATTATTTTATTTAACTGTATTTATCACTTTATTTATTTGTCTTTAAAGTTCATTGTATCTATTTGTGTTACTTTTATATTATTCTAATTATTGTTATTTAGTATTTTCATGTATTCATTTAGATTTTAGATTTATTTTATATGTATTTATTTATCAAATTTTAATTTCCTTTGTATTTATCTCTCTCAGAGTATGGACTTTTTTTTATTAGTAGTATTTTCAAAGTTTACTTTATCCATTTCTACTACTGTTCATTTTTTCTGTTATTTTAATGGATCCTTTTTGGGGGATTTATTTCGTATTTATTTACATGTTTTTCTTATTTTTACTTTTCTCTTTCAGACTATGGACCTTTTTATTTTTTAAGTTTTTAAACAGTTTTTAAACTATTCTTTTTTTATTATTATTATTTTAATAGTTAATTTTATTTTCTATTTATTTTGTATGTGTTTATTTATTCATGTTTAAAATGTTTTTCTTATTTTTACTTTTCTCTTTCGGACTATTGACTTTTTTATTTATTTATTTATTTATTTTTATAAAATATTCATCCAGTCTAAAAGCTGCATTGTTGGTTCTTTGTGTTGTGTTGGCTGAGTCTAATAAAAAGGTTAATTAAAAAATAAAAAATCCATAACATTATAGCTATGGTACTAAAATATATCTCTATGTTGAACCTTTTATCTGTCCCTATCCTGCCAACATGTACAAACACTAACTCAGGACGCACAATATCATCAGCAGAGACTCTTTATCAGCTGATCAAAGCTTTACAAGAACCTTTCTGATATCTGCAGATATGAACGCTTCAGTTTCCTTGTACAGCTGATAAGGTGACACTTTATTAATGTGCACACAAACAATGAGCGACAACATCATATCCCATAATCCACAGCTCTTATCCTGGTTTTGAGGAAACAGGACACTGTGATATGTCTACGCCTAACCCTGGTTACTGACAGCTGCTGACTACCTGTACAGGTGATGACTACCTGTACAGGTGATGACTACCTGTACAGGTGATGACTACCTGTACAGGTAATGACTACCTGTACAGGTAATGACTACCTGTACAGGTAATGACTACCTGTACAGGTGATGACTACCTGTACAGGTGATGACTACCTGTACAGGTAATGACTACCTGTACAGGTAATGACTACCTGTACAGGTGATGACTACGTGTACAGGTAATGACTTCCTGTACAGGTGATGACTACCTGTACAGGTGATGACTAACTGTACAGGTGATGACTACCTGTACAGGTGATGACTACCTATACAGGTAATGACTACCTGTACAAGTGATGACTACCTGTACAGGTAATGACTACCTGTACAAGTGATGACTACCTGTACAGGTAATGACTACCTGTACAGGTGATGACTACCTGTACAGGTGATGACTACCTGTACAAGTGATGACTACCTGTACAGGTAATGACTACCTGTACAGGTGATGACTACCTGTACAAGTGATGACTACCTGTACAGGTAATGACTACCTGTACAGGTAATGACTACCTTTACAAGTGATGACTGTACAGGTAATGACTACCTGTACAGGTAATGACTACCTGTACAGGTAATGACTACCTGTACAGGTGATGACTACCTGTACAAGTGATGACTACCTGTACAGGTAATGACTACCTGTACAAGTGATGACTACCTGTACAAGTGATGACTACCTGTACAGGTGACATAATTAAATATAACTGGATAGTTTAGATGAGAGGAGGCAGGACATGCTGACCTACTGAAGTCTGTGATGACCTTCAGGACACCAGCTTAAAGTCATGTTTGAAAGAACTGAAGAAAAATCACTTTTAGTAATAATTTAATACGACTTATAAAGCGCTTTTCTGGGTACTCAAGATGCTTTACATAAAGTGAGAAAAAAAAAATTTAAATTTAAAATTAAAATAAATAGAAATAAAAAATAGAAAAGATAAAAATTAAAAAAAAAGGATTAAAAAAAATAATAATAAATAATTAAAAAGTGTGAGTAATGATTCAAGTATGTATCATGTATACAGGGATATTAATAAGCAGATTTCTCTGTGTGCAGGTAAAAGCTTTATCTCCAATATGATCAAGACCAGGATCCAGCTCATAACCGGGAGACTCAGGTCCATGTAGACAAACAACGTTGTTTGTCTTGTTTTATGACTGTTTGATTTACCCATAGAGTGTCGCAATAAGACACACAGGTGAATTATTTCACAGGAGAGACACCAAGAGATGAAAAGGTAGCTTCCATCAAGCCTCCTTCTTAAACTGTGTCTTTAACAAAGTAATCACTCACATTGTTCATTGTGTGTCATTTTGTTTCAAGTGCACAAACAAAACTAAAGTAAATCCAGTGACGTCTCACAAAGCGTCATATAGACTCCTTAAATAAAGGGACTGTGAACTCTACAGGAAGAACTCAAGAAATCTTAACGTTGAAAGGTTTCAAATGAATATTTTTCATGATGTGAAAATGTTCTTTATGATCACTAAAAGTTCAAAAGACACAAACGAGGATACAAGACTAGATCTAAGTTATTGAACGGTGCAGAAAAGGCAGAATGTGGTTAGTCTGAAAAGTCTTCAAAACAACATGAAAAATAATTATGTATAAATATTTTTCTCCTTCTATCCGACCCCAGACTTCATTTAACCAGATAATACCCGTTCAAATCAAAACCTCTTACACTGGAGTGACCTGGCCAAGAGGTTTGCTAACGTTATGCGGTGCTTTACACTGTAGAGAGCTGAGGACGTGACATCAGGTATCAAGTGACCACTGGGGGACAGGTGGGACGGGGGGGTATTTTGAAAACCTGCGATGATTACACAATACACCAAACAGGAATCATTAAATATGTGTTATAAAATAGAGATTTCATATCAAACTTTGAGGATTAAATAATGTCAGTGAGCTTTTAATGCAGTCTCACCTGACAGAGAAGGTGAGGACTTCATTTCAGGTATCTAAACAATGCAACCAGTTTGACTGAAGAGCTGCAGCCTCTTGGTGGACAGGTGGACTTCACTAAAACTAGAGCTTCCTAAAAGTGTCTAGGACTTCAGGGACCCAGGAGAAATACTAAATATTAACGGACTCAAACTGAGGACATTCAATTCTCTTCTGAAAACATAGTTTTATCATAGAGCCTTTACTGATTTGATTTTATTTGAACTACTTTAATAATTGTCTTCCTTTAGAGTTATTTGAGGTGAATTTTATGTCTTTTAAAATGTGTTTTATTTCTTTATCTTGACTTTTGTGGTTTTATGACCTGCCTGTGAAAAGTGCTCTACAGATATAATTATTATGATTCAGAGGAGAGGAGATTTCTGCTGTAGCATATACAGCAACATCTTCAAATCAGAGCAAAAATAATATATTTTATTTGTGTATATTTATTTGAATTTGCTTAAAAAGCTCTAAAGCAGTGGTGTCAAACATGCGGCCCATGGGCCACAACAGGCCCACCAGAGGTTCCAATCCAGCCCGTGGAATATGATGGTGACTGATTCCAAACCGGTCCTCAGCACATGGTTTCTGTTTTGCACTACATCAACTCATGTCTCACTCAGCGGTAAGAAAACACCAAAACATTCTCATAGTGAAAGTTAGAAACTCAAACAAACATGAACTGTACGCTTTGCAGGAGGCGGGCAGAAGGGCAGGAAGGGATTTGATTGGTTTGATATTTTGGCTCCTGATGGCAGGGATTGGTTGATGTTTTCACAGGTTTACTCCGGCTGTAGATAGAGGCTTTTTTTCACTCTTTATTAAGAACACATTATGTATTGATTGTCATCCAGACATAAAGATCATTTTAACCAGTATGACAAAAAGTGGATCTAAATCTGATTACCAACCCCAGCTTTAAAGAGTCAAATATTCGGCCCCACCATGAGACACATCATGGTGACAAATACAACAGCTGTTTTTGTAGAAAGATAGTTCATTACATGTGAACATTTTCAGAATGTACTTGTACTTTTTGCACTAAGACAAAGGGAAACATTTAGAGTTGTTGTTATTTAAAGGTTATTATGTTCTGATTTTGCTGGTCCAGCCCCCTTCAGATGAACTAGTCCTGTATGTGGCCCCTGAACTGACCTGACCTGAACTGAGTGTGACGCCCCTGCTGTAAAGACTCTGACAGGATGTTATGTTAGTCCTCTGAGAGAGATTGTATGTTAGCATGTTTATGTTGCTTCACAAACTAGATTCCCTGATCTGCTTTCACTGTCACAGCTAGCTTGATGCTAGCACAGGATGTAACAAGTGTAATGCTAAGCTGCTGGTGACACAGGCAGACTCGTGTAAACACAGAGGTTTTAAATCTGTTTATCAAACCCAGACTGACCTGATAACTCAGATATTAAACTGACAGAAGGTCGAGGGTGTTTCTATCGATTCACCAGTTTCTGCTGGAGGAAGCTAACGGCTAAAAACAGCATTAATGAGAACCTCCCTCCAGCCTTCGGTAACCTCGGGTGAGCTAAACCCAGACTTCAGTTACATTTACAACCACTGAACAACAATACATCAAAGTACACAAACACAGAGTCTCTAACATCAGGATTAAAGTGGAAACATTAGCTGTCCCTCTTTAAAACGGTCACTTTAACAGACAGAACACTGAGCTAATAAGCTAGTACAAGCTAGGTCACCGACCCGCTGTGATTATCTGTTTCCTCTCCTCTCCGGTAAAGTCACTCACCGTGAGAGAAGTTCCCGGTTTGGTTCTTACAGTACCCGCACCGGTACCCGTCATCCCCGCCGAAATACTCCACTATAGTGTAGGACTTGTTCCCCGCTGCCATCTTCACTGAGGGGGGACAGTTTACCCGGCGACCGGGGCTAGCACTGCTTCATGCCAAACCACGCCCACTCACAGCGCGTCATCAGTGGTGCGTTAGAGACATGTGGGAATTTTTAAAACCAAAACGGCAATAATACTAATAATACTAATAATACTAATAATACTAATACTACTACTACTACTACTACTACTACTAATAATAATAATAATAATAATAATAATAATAATAATAATAATAATAATAATACCTTATTTATATAGAACTTTTCAATACAGGTAACTACGGAAGACGATTAGGACCACTGAAGAAAAAAAAAAAATTAAGGTCAACATAATTTTAAATTATTATTATTATGAGAAAAAGTCCGAATTCTGAGAAAAAGTCAGAATTTTGAGATTTAAGTCAGAATTCTATGGAAGCCCGTTTCCGCCAGTAAGAAAGGATACCCTCAAAAAGGTTATTTCATGATTTGTGAATCCACGTCTAAAGTAGTCTTCAATGATGATATCCATTAAGGTCTGCAAAGCTCATGTCTCAGCCCCTTCAAACTGTAGCTGCCGCGCAACACACTGAAGCCCATTTAGACCTATCTCATTATTATGACTTAGTATCTCATTATTATGACTTAGTATCTCATTATTATGACTTAGTATCTCATTATTATGACTTAGTATCTCATTATTATGACTTAGTATCTCATAATAATGACTTAGTATCTCATTATTATGACTTAGTATCTCATTATTATGACTTAGTATCTCATTATTATGACTTAGTATCTCATTATTATGACTTAGTATCTCATAATAATGACTTAGTATCTCATTATTATGACTTAGTATCTCATAATAATGACTTAGTATCTCATTATTATGACTTAGTATCTCATTATTATGACTTAGTATCTCATTATTATGACTTAGTATCTCATTATTATGACTTAGTATCTCATTATTATGACTTAGTATCTCATAATAATGACTTAGTATCTCATTATTATGACTTAGTATCTCATTATTATGACTTAGAATCTCATAATAATGACTTAGTATCTCATTATTATGACTTAGTATCTCATTATTATGACTTAGTATCTCATTATTATGACTTAGTATCTCATTATTATGACTTAGTATCTCATTATTATGACTTAGTAGCTCATTATTATGACTTAGTATCTCATAATAATGACTTAGTATCTCATTATTATGACTTAGTATCTCATTATTATGACTTAGTATCTCATTATTATGACTTAGTAGCTCATTATTATGACTTAGTATCTCATAATAATGACTTAGTATCTCATAATAATGACTTAGTATCTCATTATTATGACTTAGTATGTCATAATAATTACTTAGTATCTCATAATAATGACTTAGTATCTCATTATTATGACTTAGTATGTCATAATAATTACTTAGTATCTCATAATAATGACTTAGTATCTCATAATGACTTAGTATCTCATTATTGTGACACAACTTTTTTTTTTTCTAAATTATTATTTTCTTTACTTTGACTTTTTTTCCCAGAATAATAATAATTTAAAAAAAATAAGACCTTATTTTTATTTTCTTCCAGTGGCCCTTATCCTCTCCCGTAGGTAACAAAGTGCTTTACAGTGGGCAATAAAAACAAGAAGAAAAGATTCCAAAAAAGCGGGAACATTGTGTAAACTGTTGATGAAAACATAATTTGATAATTTGCAAATTATTTAAAGTGGATATGTAATTTAAAACACTGAAAAAGACAACATATCAACTGTGTATCTGATTAATTGTGTTGTTTTACGAAAAAAATTATATATTTTTTTTTTTAATTTGATGCCACTCACATGTTTCAAACAGTCGATAAAGGCAGAACAGGTTGAAAGTTGTGTCATGCTAAAAAAAACATCTGGAGGAACATCTCCCAACTAATGAGGTTAATGATCATCAGGTTAGTCACATGACTGGGTTTAAAAAGGACACTCCAGAGAGGCTCTCAGAAGGAAAGATGACAGAGATGAGTGGATTTCATCGTTTACAGAATAAAGGGAGACACCTTTGTACAAAAGGGACAAGGACCAAAACCAAGACTGGATGGACCCTGATCGTCAGGCCCTCAGGCAGCATTAAAAATAGATATGACTGTAGTGGAAGCCACTGCATCCACAAACGCAGGTTAAAACTGAACCATGCAGCCTGAGCCCGTTTAAGATGGACTGAGGGGAAAACTGTCCTGTGGTCTGATGAATCAAAATCTGACTTTCTTTTTGGAAATCATGGACGCTGTGTCCTCCTCTCTAAAGAGGAGAGGGATCACCCGGCTTGTTATCAGCTCACAGTTCAAAGCCAGCGTCCCTGATGGTATGGGGTGGTATTTGATCAGTTACTGAGACTAATGAATCAAATGTTCTCCAGGGAGTTATGATGCAGATATTTTAGTATGAACTTTGAGGCAGAAAAGAGCACGAGTCGTTGGTAAAGAACTGTACAGTATATTTGTTTATCATGTGTGCAAAGAGGAAACAAAGCAACAGTAACTGAACCAAGATCCAACTCTTACAGAACATTAAAAATCCACAGAGGAGGAGGAGGAGACTTTCATGTGTAGAAAAATAAGTTAGAAAACCAGACGAGCCAAGGATTTCTGTTTCTGACGTACAGAGGTAAGCGCTGTTTGTACATGTCACACTCACACACACATAAGAAGAAGAATCAAACTGTTTCTCTTTTCACCATGACACATTTCTCCTCCACAGGTTTGTAACAACAAGTTCACCAAACCGGACACCTGCTGGTCCGGTAGAGCAGCCTCTGTTCTGTCCTGCATGCACATTTCCTGCATCAACACCGTGGATTCATAGAGGGGATGAAGATCTCTGAGGGTCAGGATCTAACTGAAGCTCCCCTGAGGCACGGGGATGTTCTCATGGAGGTACTTCATGCTCCCCTGCTCAGAGAAGTCGGCCACAGTGTGTCCCTCTCCTCGAAGGACCCATTTGGTCGTCAGGAGCCCCTCCAGACCCACGGGACCTCTGGCGTGTATCCGTGCCGTGCTGATTCCGACCTCAGCTCCTGCAAAACAACAGAAATCAACTCAACTTTTCAACAAAACTCTAGAACTTCAGGTAAATCTAGAGAATGCATATCCCTGATTTTAAAAAAACAGGCATGTCTGATAGGGTACATACCGAGTCCGAAGCGGTATCCGTCTGCAAAGCGAGTGCTGGAGTTCCAGAAGACGCAGGCGCTGTCCACCTGCTGCAGGAACTGCTCAGCTGTCTCCTCGTTCTCAGTGATGATGACGTCCGTGTGAGAGCTGCCGTATTTATGGATGTGGTCCACGGCTTCCTGCATGCTGTCCACCACCTCGATGCAGCACTCCAGGTCCCCGTACTCTGTCCTCAGAGACTTCACCTCGTTGGGGCTGAAGGTGAGATAGGATGCAAACCGGGGGCCTGCGTGGATCTTCACCTGAGGGAACAGAACAGGTCAGTACTTTGTTGTCTGTAAATCCTTTAAAAGACTGGAGGTGTGTTCTCTTACTTGTTCCGTTCTCAGCATGTCGATGATCTGGTCAAAGATGGGAGTTCTCAGGAGATCTCTGTGGATGAGGAGCGTCTCCATGGCGTTGCAGGCTGCAGGGTAGTCACACTTGGAGTCTCTGACTGGAATCAAACACAAGATGTCGTGTGTGTGAGTTTCACTTCAAACCACTGCAGACACGTCTTCAAGGTAAGCTCACACATACCAACGTCGATGGCTTTGTCGATGCCGGCGTCCTGGTCGATGTAGACGTGGCAAACGCCCTCGCTGTGGCCCAGAACAGGAATCCCCTTCGCCGCTCTCTGGATGTCTTTGACGAGCTGAGACGAGCCCCGAGGGATGATCAGGTCGATCAGCTTATCCAGCCGGCAGAGGTCCTCGACTTCTTCACGGGTGCTCACCTACGAGGTAAAGATTCACTGTAATTATCATTAAATCAATAATTAAATATCTTCATTTATAGAGCAGTTTTTAAAACATGCAGGATACAAAGTGACTAACAAAGGCAGCAAATAAAACTTCTCAAAAGACATAAAACCAAGAGTTAGGGTGGGGGGGGTTTATGTAGTTGTTTCTGTTCTCTAATTTTTCTTCTGTTTTGTATTTTATTGTTGTTGTTGTTTGTTTTCTCTTTAATTTTCACTGTGAAGTTAGACTACACATTTTTTTTGCTCTTATCTCCTTTATTTAATATTCTTATTGTTGCTATTATTATTAGATTTTTCACTTATTTATTTTCAAACTGTGAATTCTAATTTCATTGTAATTTATATTACTTTTTGTGTCTTTATTTCCTTTATTTGCATAAAATATAAAAAAAAAAAACTGAGCACAAATGATTTACTATGACTGTAAGAAATAAAAATATCAGTAAAAAAAATAAAGAAAAAGACATTAAACACAAGGTCTGTTATAATCCTCATTATTATTATTATTATTATTATTATTGTCATCTTTAAAGCTGGGGTTGGTAATCAGATTTAGATCCACTTTTTGTTATACTGGTTAAAATGATCTTTATGTCCTGATGGTAATCATTACATGATGTGTTCCTAAAAAAGAGTGAAGAAAAGCTGCTATCTACAGCCGGAGTAAACCTGGGAAAACACCAACCAATCACCGTTTTTTAGGTGCCAAAATTTTAAACCATTCAAATCCCGTCCTGCTGTTCTGCCCGCCTCCTGCACGTACATTTCCCCAGCGTGCACTCTCCGTCCCCGTCCCCTGCCTCTGCTTCCCCTGACTCTACTGACTGCCCCTCTCGCTCGTCCTCGGGCCTGTCCCCTCTGACCCGATGAGGTGCTTTGCTCAGGACTGTAGTCCGGATCAGAGTCTAAAAAGCTCTCACCACGGGGGCTCTGACAAGCAAAAGAACTAATGACATTCAGTAAGTCCTACAGGAAATGTAGATGTACTGTAGCGTCTGTCCGGACGCTGTAGTGATGACGAGCTGATTCGTGAACACGTTGAGTTTTACTAACCGGTCACTGTCGGCCGTTACCACGACAACCAACAAAGCAACAATCAATGTTTGAATGAATGAAGAACTTCTCCTCTTGTCTCTCCTCTCTCCCACTCACACACTCTACACCTCTCCTGATGCCTTCACTGACTGTCAACACTGTAGGAATAAAGAACATCTACACTGAACACGTTTAACAAACAGTAGAGCTGTTACAGTGTTATATATGTGTTATAACTTTTCTCCTGATATCGTGTCACCAGTACAACTGGATAATGCTAGCATGACAGTTGTGAGTACTAACAGCAGCCATGTTTGTTTGTGTTTTTAACTTTCACTATGAGAATGTTTTGGTGAGGACCGGTTTTAAAATGAGTCACGATCATATGGTCGAGAATCAGCGGCGCTCGTGCATGTGAGCGGGGGCGTCATTTTGGAGGAGCTCCGAGGGAGGAGGGGAGGGGTTAAACGGAGTCATGAGGAAATGCTACATTCAAATTCATGCTAGTTTTCCATGACTACCAACCCCAGCTTTAATGCTGTTTTTTATATTTGTAATTTTTAATTGATGGAAGTGACATTATTATAAATTCAGATAAAATCCTTATTTTATTTATTATTATATTTATAATTTTTTTTATTTCTAACAGTCAAATAAATTCATTTGTGCTCAGTTTTTTTTTTTTTACATTTTATGAAAATAAAGAGAATAAAAATACAAGAAAATAAATAGTATAAAGTCATAATGGAATTGACAATATTCAAATAAATAAGTAAAACATATAATTATAAAATAATAATTAATCAAATTAAATTAATGCAATTAAAATAATGATAATAATAAATATTATTATTGACATTATTATTAGTATCATATTATTTATTTTTTCATTTTCCTCTCTGTATTTTTGGGAGGAGGTGACAGTAAATCTCTTTGTCTGTGAGCCTTGCATTTTGTTTTGTTCTGAAAATTATAAAATACTAAAAATATTAAAACAATTTAAAAAGACATAAAACACAATTTGAAGACCTTTAAAAGTCAGTTTTCATATCAAATCAGTTTAAAAATATGTAACAGTGTAATAATGTGACATTCCCCTCTCCTGTGTTAAAGTCCTGTCTGCAGTTTTACCAGCTGGATGGCGTCTGCGACTCCGTGCATGGACAGAGCCTCCTGAGTCAGCTGATGCAGGATCTTGTTGGTGTTTGCAGCTTCTTTTCCTCCTTTCAGCAGCAGAGCGTTCCCGCTGGCTATAGCTAGAGCTGACACCTGAAACACAGGAACAGAAACACATTAATGTGGCTTTCATTTTTAATCACACAGATATAAATAAAAACTCCAGAGCAGCAGATAAAAGAGATTCATCCTGAGACAACGCTCTGATCCTGCAGCAGAATAAATCTGTCAAATCATAGAAAATCAAGCCTTCTCTTTGTGTTCCAAGTATTTTAAGTTGTCATATTATTTCCTTCTGTTTCACTAATTAATCTAAATTAAGTTCTGCTGCCTAGCTGAGCATTAAAGGAGGGAGAAGATGTCAATAACTGAAGCATCACAAGGAGAAACAAAAGGAGCGACAACACTCTGAAGTTCTGTCTCCAGTGTGATGAGACCGACCTGAGGGAGACAATCAGGGCGGGACTCAAAGATGACCAGCAGGACTCCGATTGGAACGGTGATCTGTTCCAGCTCCAGGTTGTTGGCCACCCTGGTCCTCCTCAGAACACGACCCACGCTGTCCCTGGAGGACGCGGCGAGCTGACGCAGGCCGATGGCGAGGCTGTTGAGCTTGGCGGTGGACAGACTGAGGCGGTTTATCATCGGCTGGGAGAAACGTCCTGAGAGGAAACAAAGACGTGAACACTGAAGCTGCATGTTGGAGCTGTTTTGGAAAATGCATTTTGTGCAGAGGAGTAAAGACAAACATCAAAGAGGCGCAGAGCAACTCCTGCTAAACTTCTTCAAAAGAAAGGTGCATTCGTGCACGTAAGACCAGGACTAATGTTACTTATTACTCAGGTTTCATTTGTTTTTAACCAACAAAGCTGATGCACAGCAGAGCAAAGATAAAAGCCAACAGAAGCTGAGGATTCAAGACTCCCTCGTGTTACAGTTTCCTAAAGTGTCCTTCTTTTCGATCGTCTGTACCTGACGCTGCAGCGGCCTCCATGTCTCTCCTGTTGGCATTCAGGATCTCGTCTTTCTTCTCAGTGAGCAGCTCAGAGAGACAGCAGATGATCTCTCCTCTCTGCAGAAACAAAACACACAACAACCCTGTCAATCTCATGCATCCTGCTGCAAATATAAACCTCACTCCTGGCTGATACTCGACAAGAGATGCAGCCTCTCTTTCAAATCTTTTCATGCACAGAGGGATCAGCAAACTCACCTGCTCAGGATCCAAAGAGGCCAGAGTCCGTCCTGCATGTCGAGCCATCTCCGTCTGCTGCTCCACCGTGGGACCTGATGGAGTCAAACACACACAAACATAAAGACACACAAACACAACAGGTGTGTATGATGCTCATATCAGGTGTGAGCAGTGTGTACCTGCAGGCTTCACTTCAGAGAAGAAGGTGCCGACTTTCTTCCCCTCCACGATGTCGGTGATGACGTGTCCCGTGACTTTAGGATGGGTGCCGTTAGCGATGATGACGGACGTGCCGCCCTGCAGAGCCCACAGCGCTGCTTTCACCTGAAGGAGATCACACCATGGAGTTTAACTCATCGTCACACGGACTCGGTGATGTTCAAACTCTGGGATTAGATACTCAGACTGACCTTTGCTTCCATGCCTCCGATGCCGACTCTGGACTTTGTGCCGTACGTGATGGACTGCTGGTCTCCGGGGTAAAAGATGTCGATGAGCTTAGCGTCGTCTGTTCCTGGAGGGCTGTCATATAAACCTAAGGGGAAGATTCTTACATCCATAACAGAACCAAAGCAGACGAAGAGGTTCTGACGACATAATCAGCTCCTTCAGTTTGTTTCTTACCTTCCACGTCAGACAGAGCGATGAGGAGATCTGCTTTCATTTCCACGGCCAGCCGAGCAGCCAAGCTGTCGTTATCTTTGATGCTGATCACCTGAAACACAAACACACATTTCATAACGTCACGATCTTAAATCATGCTGCACGAGATGAACAGTTCTGGCCACATTTAGCCTTCCCAGCATGCACTGCACTCAGCACTCACATTGACCCCCTGCAGGTCACTGTTGGGAACGGGCGGCGGGACCACGGCGTCGTTGGTGTTGATGATGGGGACGATGTTCATCCTCAGCAGCTCGTGCAGCGTGCTGTTCAGGTTACGGCGCTTCTGCTCGTCGTGGAAGTCCAAGTTTGTGACCAGAATCTACAGACGAGATGGAGAACGTTACACAACATCGAAATCAGACTAAAAATAAAATAAAACACACCTTAGACGTCGCTTTAGAGTGTTTTATGTTACATTTTTAAAGCATCTGTGAAGAAAGAGCTTCTTCGTTCAACGTTTGCACATCCTGTAAATATTAAAGATCTCAGTGTGTCCATTAGAAACAACCTAACTTTGATGATGCTCCCTCTAAGAGAGAAAAGTGTTCATGACTCATTCTTTGATTCACACAGAGTCTCTTCTTCTCTGTGTGAGAACAGTGGAGGTCATACCTGAGCAGTGCAGGTGCTGTACTGGGTGAACATGGCTTCATATAAAGCCATCAGTCCACTCTGTCCTGCAGCCGCACACGCCCTCGCCTCTAAAACTGGCACCGACTGCAAAGCAGAGATTTAACTCGAGTTAATGAAGTAACAAGGGTTTCATCTTTAATCTGACGTTTGAGTGGATTCAACTTTAGAGCATCAAAGTGAATCTTTCACCATCTCTTTGAGCTGGTTCTGTCCCGAGTGCAGAGCCTGCCGGACGCTCTGAGACAGCAGGATCTCGTGTCTCAGCCTCTGCTTCCCAAACGCCACGGCTCCGCTCGTCACGATCATCATCTCCCTGCCCTGATTCTGCAGCACGGCCACCTGACGGCACACACAAAACATGTGCAAGATTAATATCATTGACAGCCTCCTTCATTCTCATTTCAACTCATTATAAAGTTTTAATCATCATCTCGTCTTCATCAGTAATACAAACACTGTGTTACCTGCTCCACGATGGAGGCCAGGCGTCCCAGCGCCAGCCCGCACTCATCTCCTCGCGTCACCACAGCGCTCCCGAGCTTCACCACGATGCGTTTGGCCTGTTTTAACTCACTGCGGTGAGCAAAAGACTTCCCATGAGGCCGTGGGACTGCAACACAAATATAAAGACAGCATCAGTATTTATCAAAGAATACACAACTTATCTTTACTTCAGTGACACTTTTTAATCACACATGGAGCTCAAAAACTCAAGGGACAAACAGAGAGAAATTATAAGCAAACATTGAAACTAAAACATGAAAATCTGAAAGATTATAAACATTATAAATGTTAGAAATACATGGATAGAATTGGTAAAGTTAGATATCTAAAGATCAGGGAAATAAAATAACTTAAAAAATAATGATAAAAATATCTACTTCAAGCTACAAAATTAATACAAATTTTAAAAAATAGAGAGCGGTGGCAAAGGACAACAAAAAGCAGTCCCTCCAGGATTTCGCAGGATTTTTTTGTGATTGTTGCCCAAAAAAACTGAATTTGCGACAGCTTTTTGAAAAAATTGCGGTGAAAGTTGCGATTTTTTTTTTTGCTTTTGTCCCCCAATAACATCTCAGGGGCAAGTAAATACGCTAAATTACAGATGTTTTTAGGAAGCATTCTTGATGTGGCCACTGACTGTATTTTGATTCTCTTGATTCACAGAAAAATGCCATGAAAGGACTGTATTGCACATTTACGACGGTCCCTGAATGCACCTCGCAGCGACTGATGCACAGTCAGTTCACGGCACTCTGAAATGAATCTGCATCTTTGATGACCAGGAGTTGATCAAAACTTACTGAATGTGTCTGATGTTTCACCAAACTGGAATAAATCAAGCTGTAGATGAAGAGCTTTTTACGGTAACCACGGCAACAACGTCAAACATCAAATAGTAAACAGACGTCCCCCCGGGTGTGTCTTTGTCACTAACGCACACCGGGGGGTAAAAATCATCAATGAAGATGAGACAGATGCATGGAGGTGAGGAGAGCTGGTTCATAAAGCACACCTTCTGCAGGTAGAGACCAAGCTAACACTGAGCCCCTCAATCTATAAAAAACAACGTTGTCATGGTCACTTGTCCTGCCTGCTGTCCCCTCTCTTCACCCGTTCTCTGTGCGTGTTTTACTGTTGAAAAGTGCCGATCAAGTGAGAACTTACGTTTATGTTCCAAGGAAGTCAAATTGATGTCAGAACCGATGACGTACAGGGGCTGAGATTGAGGTAATTGGTCAAATTTGCGGGAAAGTTGCGGTGATTGTAAAAAATTGCAAGGCCGCGAAAAAATCACGCTGATTGGTTGAATTTGCGTTGATAGTTGCGATCGCGAAATCGCAACTTCCTGGAGGGACTGAAAAAGCCAGATGACAGAGTTTAGTCTAAAGAAGAGATTTAAGAGAGGACTCGGAGATTTGACTGTGTAACATCCTCAGGTAGGAGTCCAACAGGTGTGGAGCCTGAACTGCAATTGCTCGGTCATATTTCATGCAATGCAAAAAATGCACAAAAATATTTCAAGGAACCTGAAAATAATTTATGAAACGCAATTTTTTGTAAAGATTTTGTTAAAAAAAAAAAATCTGTTTCATGAAATAATCACTTTTTGCAATATTGTTTCTGTTTCATAAAATATTTTTGCATTTTGTGAATTTTTCTTTAATTTGGGGAAATATTTTTTTGCATTTTCTGTATGTTTTAAGGTTTCACGTATTTAAATATATATTTTTTCTGGAATGTTTTTGCTTTGCATTTAATATTTTTTAACACGCAGTGACTTGTTTTTGCATATCATAAAATACTTTTGCATTTTGTTGATTTTTTATTTAATTTTGTGAAATGTTTTCTGGTTTCACTGATTTTTGGGGATTTTCTGTTTTGTTTTTAATTTAACATTTTTAGCCTGCAGTGACTTGTTTTTGCATATTATAAAATGTTTGTGCATTGACCTTCAGGGCCACCACAGATCAGGCTCATGGAGAGTAAGCAGCTCACAGTCACAGCCTGGCTGTTCAAAGCTTTAAAAACAAGCATTCAACACTCAAACTCACAGGTGAGGGCTGCAAAGTGTTTTATGATTGCTTCTCTTCCTTTGTGTTAAAAAATCTTGCTGCAGCATTGTGAATTAATTGCTGTCTTTAGATGTTACACTTGCTGATGTTGGAATAAAGGTGCACTATAATGGTCACGTCTGATTTTAGTGTCTCAGCAGAGAAAAACAGGGCTGCAGGTGTAAACATTATTACGAGTTCCTGTTTAGTCCTGTGAAAGATGATGGATACGCACATTTGGCCTGGGAGACCGCTCTGCTGGAGACTGGACACACATATGACAGCCTGTTCCTGCATGGCAGGCGGGGGCAGAGGGCCAGCCGGGTGAACATGGTCCTGACACCTGCACACACACACACCTGTGGAGGAGAACACAAACCAGGTCACACTCATTGTGCAATAACTTCCTCTGATGTAAGAGGTGTGTAGGATATGACTGACAGGCTGTATGACTGTCTAACTAACCTTTACTTACAAAGAATATCTAATATTATTAAACAGTGTGATCATGACTCTACTGAGTGTCAGAGGGAAGCCTTGCATCATCCTCCCTCATGTGTTAGTCAGCTTTGTTTGGTGCATGAACTTGACACACTGACACAGTAAACACTATGTTGTAAGCACATTGGTTAGCTTAGCATGAAGCTAATAACATGTATATTTATGCTTTTCATACAAGTAATCCAACACATGTGCAGCCCTACAGTCTGAATGTTATTGAGTGAAGCTAACAGATTGAAGCTAAACCTCACAGCTGTCAACCCTACCTGTAGCTAAGCTAACATTAGCTACAGTCGGCTAGCTTATAACCTGCTTTAGAGGCTCTTTCCTCCTGAATAAAGACTCTGTAGTGGATAAACTTCTACCTGAGGACGTGAAGATCAAGGTAACCGGCACAGCTTCACTTCAGAGGGCGCTGAGGAGACACGGAGTCCGCCGGGCTGCTGTGTTCAGCTGCCACATCCACACAGCCCACGTTGAGTGGACAGCGCCGTACGTAAAGGCTGATATTCAGGAAGGACGTTTACGTAAGAAACATGATGACGTGTGTGTGTTTTAGATGGGTGTTTACGTACGTAGAACCAACCAGGGCTTTGTATTGGCGGACACTTACCATGCATTCACGTGCTGCAAGAAAAGTCGGAAATATGAGGATCTTGGCGTAAAATAAATGCTATTTCAGTTACACATTTTCAGTTTTCAGTTGTTGTATCTTACATTTGTAGCATGTTTCTGTTTTTGTATTTCATGTTTGTAGCATTTTTCTGTTTTTTGTATTTTATTTCTATATAGCATTCACAGTTTGTATTTGTAATATTTGTAGCATTTTTAGTTTTGTATTTTATGTATATTTTGTATGTTATGTTTGTTTTATGTGGACCCCAGGAAGAGTAGCTGCTGCGTTAGTGGCAGCTAATGGGATTCTGAATAAAGAATAAAGAATATAGAATTTTAATTAATCTGTTCCCCTTTAGTCAATCATGATTTAGTTTGAGGTAGTAACCCTATGTAACTATCCACGAAGATTGTCCTAATTTAGTGCTGAACATCACGTTGTTCCTTTATTCTCATACTTTATGTTTTTTTTACTAACTTTGTGCAATTTTATCTGTACAATAACTTACATCAGATAGAAGTGTAGATAGTGTGTATATATCTGTAATATTTGCCATATTTTATTTTATCCTATTCTATTTTATTTAATTCTATTCTTATTTAATTCTATTTTATTTTATAATTACTATTATTATTGTTATTATATTTTTAACTATGTAAGTACATTGCACTGCGACTGTTTAACTACAGAGAAACAAATCCTCCGAGGTGGACCTGAACGCACCACTACGTAGCTTTGTTACGTACAAACACCACATGGACTGACTTCTGTGATTCTGATTTTACTGGAAACTGTGAATGACAAACTCATCTACTTAGACTTTTGTTTCAGTGTTTTAAACAAAGGTATAAAAAAATATATTTGAACCTAAATTAAAAAAATATATATATATAACGATAATGATAGTCCTCATAATAATAATAATTAAAATATATATAAAATAAAAAGGAGAACAAATATATACATATGTGGATACATGCATGCACACCTAATGGTACAGATGTTATTAATGTACTGTATATATAAAGGTGCTTAAAATAAGTAAACAGGTAAATAAATATAACAAAGGTAATGAAATTAAGAGTAATAATAGTAATAGTAAAAAAAAAGGACAAAATAATAATAATAATAATAATTAATTTCTGCACAATCTAAAGCAGAAATTCTAATTTTTGCAGTGTAAATAAGGACAAAAGGCCCGATAGAGGTAACATAAACATTAAAGTTGAATTAAAATGTAGACAAATATAAAAACATATAAATAAAATAAAGGAATATACATAATGTATACGTTTGAAACAAAAAATAACAGATGCCGGTTTAAATGTTTTATAATAAAAGCTATGAAACAGGTTACTTTATGTGGTTTCAGTATATAAAGTGTGTATAGATATTTATTTATCTGTTGTTTGAATCTTTAATGTTTCTGCATTCAGGTGTTCATCTTAATCATTTATTCCCATGTGTTGGAAATGTTCCACTCATCGTGTGTGTTCTCCTGAGAGTCAATGGCCTGAAACACCGCAGGAAGACGTCAGCTCCTCTTTAGTAATCTGACCCTCGGGCTCCTGAGCGGTCTGTGAAACATTCATGAGCTGGAGTCCAGGAGCGCAGAACACACCGAGCCGCTGGAGCAGGTGTGAGCAGAGCCATGGGGACTGTGGAGGAATCTTTAAAGTGTCCCGTCTGCCAGGACTTCTTCACCGACCCCGTGACGCTGCCGTGTGGACATGACTTCTGTCTCAGCTGCATCCAGGCTGTGTGGGAGACCGACGGGCAGAGTGAGGGGCCTCTCTTCTGTCCAGAGTGTCAGATCCTCCTCTCCTCTGAGCTCACTCTGCAGGTGAACTCCAGCCTGCAGACCAAAGTGAAGGACTTCACAGCAAAGACCACACTGCTCCTCAAATCCTCCTCGACCATCCACTGTGACCACTGCATAGAGAGCCCGTCTGTGGCCATCAGGACCTGTCTCACCTGTGACGCCTCCCTGTGTCAGGCCCACGCCCTGCAGCACCAGCAGAGGTCTGCTCTGAGGGAGCACACGGTGGTGGAGGTGACGGGGGACCCTCTGTCTCTGAAGTGCAGGGAGCACAGAGACGAGCTCAAGCTCTTCTGCACAGAGGAGAGGGTCCCCGTGTGCTGTCTGTGCGTGCTGGTCGGCACGCACAAGAGCCACAAAGCTCTACAGCTGCATGAGGCCTGTGCAGACTTCAAGGTGAATATCCCTCCTTTCTTGTGAATAATGATCTCATTCCTCCGTCAGAGTGTTCATCTCCTGTAGGATTGTTTCTTCTCTGTGTTTAGAGCATGTTAGAGAGCAACATGACCCAGCTGCTGAAGAGGAGAGGTGAAGCAGAGCATGCCATCAAAGACCTGGAGTCCCTGTACACAGAAACAGTGGTACAGTCAATCAACCAATCTTTAACACATGTTCTCCTCAGACTCTTTCCAAACAGAGCAGGTCTAGACCGTACTCTATGTTCTATTATTAACAAAGACCCAACATCAAGACCAGGATCAGATCCAGTCCCATCTTACAGACAGGACTCAGTCTGATCTCATCTTAATCCACCATGAGCAGAGCACTTTGCAGCATTTAGCAAGTTACAGTGGCAAGGACAAACTTCCTTTAACAGGCAGAAACCTCCAGCAGGACCAGACTCATGTTAGACACACATCTGCTGAGACCTACCGTGTTGGAGAGAGGGATAGAGGGAGATGAAGAGAGAGAGAGAGAGATGATAGTGGGGAGACAGATAGTAGTAGTTGTAGCAGCTGGAGTCTGGCACGTCCACGTCAGCAGAGATCCAGAGGAACCTATGAGACAAGGGAGCTCAGGGACTCCAGAAAGGTCTATGGTTAGTAACTTTAATGGGACAGGAAGAGTTAAAGGAAGAGACAGGCAGAGAGAGGAGAGAGAGGGAAAGACAGGATCCCAGTGTGCCAGTCTAAGCCTATAGCAGTATAACTTAGACCTGGTCCAAGCCTGATCCAGCTCTAAATATAAGCTTTATCAAAAATGAAAGTTTGAAGCCTACTCTTAAAAGTAGAGAGGGTGTCTGCCTCCTGGACCCTGACTGGTCGATGATTCCAAAGGAGAGGGGCCTGATAACTGAAGGCTCTACCTCCCATACTACTTTTAGAGACTTTAGGTACGATGAGCAGGCCTGCATGCTGGGAGCGTAGTGTTCTAGAGGGGTGATTGAACATTTTCGTTTTGTTTCCTAGAAGTCTGCTGCAGATTTCAGAGAGAGAGTCTCGGACAAATACAGCCGGATCCGTGTGGTCCTGGACGGAGACGAGCGTCTGATGATGCAGATCTTAGACGCAGAGGAGACTCACATGACGGAGTGGCTGGAGGCTCAGAGGGGAACGATGGAGGCTCAGATTAAAGAGATCGATCGCCTCAGAGCCTCCAGCAAATCACTCCTGCAGGAAACCAACGACCTCAGATTCCTACAGGTGGGTTATTGGCTCCTGAAGTTTTACCTGTGTGATGCTGGGATCGTGTTACAGTTTCTCTTCGGTGCCTCGGCTCAAATTTCCAGAGACAGTTGAAGTTGTAAAAGCTGAAAATGAAGCTCCCCATGGCCCTCCTGTTACCTGTACACAACAAAGAGGGCACTTTCATTCATTGTTTAAATGTTTCAGTAAAGTTAAACATATATTATTATTATTATTATTATTATTATTATTATCATTATCATTATTATTATTATTATTATTATTATTATTATTATTATTATTATTATATACCCTTTATTATTATTATTATTATTATTATTATTATTATTAATAATAAAAATAAAAATAAAATAATAATGATTAAAAATAATGATTAAAAATAAATAAATAAATAAATAAATATAATAATAATAATAATAATAATAATAATAATAACAATAATAATTATTATAATAATAATAATAATAATAATAATAATCATAATAATAATAATAATAATAATAATAATAATAATAATCATAATAATAATAATAATAATAATACAAAGATGTTTTTCTGAACTGCAAAACTTAGTTTATGACTTATTTTGTCTTTCAGCAAATCACAGCAAAGAATCTTTGGTGAGTTTTTCGTCTCTGTATATTTTCTTAATTCTTTTTACTTGTTTAGATTTTTTCCCTCTAATCATGTTTTTTTTTAAATGCAGTGACCCTTTGGATTTAACACCAATCCAGGAAGTAGACCAAGCCCTGTGTGACCCTGAGAAGATGAGAACTGTAGAGAAGCTGGTGGACGACCTCTCTGTGGCTCTGTCCCAACACTTTCCTCGAACGTGGTCCTGTGAGTAAAGAACCCAACGATCCTCAGTCCAAATAAACCCCTCACTATCTCCTCCTCTGTGTACTGAGTGTGGGTTTTGTGTTTGTTTACTGAATGTGGGTTGTGTATTTGTTTACTGAATGTGGGTTGTGTATTTGTTTACTGAATGTGGGTTGTGTATTTGTGTACTTTATGTGGGTTTTGTATTTGCAGATCTAAGTTCTCCTTCTCTGGACTGCAGCACAGCTCATCCCAAACTGGAGATATCCAGTGACAGGAGGCAGGTGTTCTGGAGGAGGCAGCCTGTGGGTGAAGCTCTGAGCTCTGGGCCGTATGACTCCCAGTACAGCGTCCTCGCTCAGGAGAGCTTCACCACAGGCCGGCATTACTGGGAGGTCATCGTCCAGGAGAAACCGTACTGGCTGATCGGTGTGACCTCGGGACCCGAGGATAAGAAAGATAACTCAAATCAGAGCAGCTCCAGCTTGAATTTGAATAACACATCCTGGTGCATCTACCATGGAGACGGACAGTACCTGGCGTGTCACGACACCCAGGAGAAGCAGCTGTCAGTGGGGAGGAGAGTCAGGAAGCTGGGCATCCTCGCAAACCTCCAGAAGGGGGAGCTGTCGTTCTATGATGCTGATTCTATGAGCCTGCTTCACTCCTTCTGTGTGCAGTGTTCAGATCCTCTGTTCCCCATGTTTAACCCCTGCATCGATGGGAAAGGACTGAACAGGCAGCCGCTCACCTTATTTTGCATTAAAGACCCCTGAGAGACACACATGTGGACGCACACGACAACAAAAGCTTTGGTATACAGTATATTCTACTTTTTGCATGCATTATGACCCTCTGACTGATCATCAAACCAAGTCTCACTGTGGACAAAGGGTTTACCCTCCTCTGTATTTAAGAGCAAGGCCAAGGCTTAACTGTCATTAGGTGAAAAGTGCAGAACCTCTTCTTGGAGGTCAGGGTTTTAGCTCAAGAAGTGTTCAGTGTTTTTGGTGTCAGCAGGAAAAACAGTCTGTATGGAGAGCAAAAGCAGGAGGAACACAATCCAGCGTAATGACGGCTCCCATGGTCATTAATCTGAGGAGGATTTCTTTCTCTCTATAAACCGACATCTGCATGAAGAGCAGCTAACAATCTGTTCTAGATCAAACATTTACACTGAGACACAAATCTGCTTGATGCTGTGTCACTAAAGACCATCAGCGTTTAGATTTCCTGACTTCCTGGAACGCAGCATCATATTTTTCTTCTCCTCTTGAGGACAGACCTGACAAAGCTTTTTACTTTCAGCTACAACTAACCTGTAATTACAGATTCTGATTCAGAAACATGTTGGATCTGGATCTCAGGGTCTGGGTTTTATAGTCTGAGAAGGGTTCTGGTCTCTGTCTGTAGTCTGAGTAGTATCCACCAATCAGGTGTCAGCAGGAGAAACAGTCTGTATGGAGAGCAACAGCAGGTGTTCTAGAATTCTGACATCACAGACAGAATTCCAGAATTCTGTCTGTGATGTCAGAATTCTGAGAACAAATGGAACATTCCGTGAAAGAGGTCAAACCTAAATGAACATCATTGGCAATCTGCATCTCAGGGTCTGGATTTCAGTCTGAGAAGGGTTCTCTTTCTGTTGTTAGTCTGAGTGGTATCAACCAATCAGGTGTCAGCAGATTTTGGTGTCTGAATGGAGAGAAACTGCAGGTGTTCTCAGAATTCTGAGAACAAATGGAACATTCCGTGAAGAAGGTCAGAGCTAAAAAAAAAACATCAGTGTCTCTAATCCTCTTTCATAGACCTCCATTCAACAAACAAACATTGTAGACGTAGTTTTCTTCTCCTCTTGAGGACAGACCTGACAAAGCTTGACTTTTGACTTTTGACTAATCTGCATCATGATGTTGTTATTTCAGCAAACTTAAGACCCGTTAATTACAAGAACATCACAAGAACATCAGTTCCTGTTTCAGGTTCATAACACTGAAGGAAGCCAGAGTGAAGCCTCTGTGGAACTGTTTACAGTGAAACTGAGACTCACCACAAACACATAAATGCTGCTTGTGTTTCCAAAACACCTCTTCAGAGTCTGCAGGTACTCTTCATTCAAATAAGTGATATCAGTTTCATCCCTCTAGTTCTGTAGTAAAGTGGATCTCCTCTCAGCAGCTCTGGATTTATTTCAGGGACTAAATGAACCGTGAGTAAAAGTCTGTCCCCTCAGCTCAGCAGATCACAGAGGACATGCGTGCTTCACTCTCTCATGTCAGCAGCTCTGCAGAGTTTCTGCCCTGCAGCTGATAAAATGCTCAGTAAGGTCAAATAAGACGAGCAGAGACTCTGCGATTCAAAAGAGCAGAAGAGACTGAAGACGCTCCATTATCTCTAAAGTCCGATTATCCTCTGCACATACCGTCTGAAGAGAGCTAACTCCTTCTCCATGCTCATCCTCTGAGGAGGCACCAGACACAAATCAATGTCACACAGGATACTCTTCATTTAAGTCATTTTTTTGTGCTTGTTTGTTTCAGTTTAAGCTGTATTTGTAAAATTTAAGACCACAGGCAACAAATAAAAAATGTATAATATTCATATATTTATGTGCATTTCAGCACTGAAGACACATGTCCAACAAAGCTACCAGGGAGCTTCAGTTTCAGAGGGTTCCTGCATCACTGTCTGTGTTTCTAGCGAGGTATAAGGACCTGTAAAAATGAGCTAACTAGTGTTCTGACGTTTGAAAAAGATATGACATTTCTTTCATTAAGCTCTGCAAGGCCTGCCCCAAAGTCCCTTAAGTTATCAAAAAGATCATCCCTGGAGAAGGAACTATTGGGGGGTAAAAGAAAGTCACCAGTCTCCGCTCAACTTCAGTCTTCATCTCGTCCCTCTGATAGCTCTGAGCAGCTATACATGCTTTAAGGCTCAAACACGCTGTCTCTTTAAGAAGCTTATTTCAGCTACTGTTTCTTTAAGAAGCTTCCTGAGTGCTGGGAGCCTCCTCACTGTATCCCTGCTACAAACTCATGTTTCTCTTTTTAAAATTTAAATCTCCTTTAACGAGATTCACCAATCTGTGATGTCACAGATTGGTGAATCCCATGTGACTTTGTGAACAATCATTCTGGGATTACTCCAATACACCACTACCTCATAATCTGAGACTCTGTCCATGTTTAGCACTGATATCAAACTTTTCAACTTAATATTTGTTTGTAAAATCTGAAAAAATAACAATAATGCTTATTTTTTCAAAAGTCAGAATAGTCCCTGAGGAAGGTTCATGCAGCGGAAACAGCTTGTGACACTGCTGCTATCAAAGATGGAGGTTTAGCAAAGACATGAGCCTCCTTCAGGACATTTGAGGACAGAGCTGCATAAAGACAGACTCAAAGACTGGATCGAAGCAGGTTTAAGTCAGTGTTTATATCACATGCTGCAGGCTGAAGCCCTCAAAGAGGCGGCCCAGGGTTTGGGCATGTCATCCCCGACTCTCTTGTCATCATCTCTGTCTCTGCCCTCTCAATAAAGGAATAAAGAAGCTCCAAAATATCATATATAATAAGTTTTAGCATGGTGCAAATATTGCCACAGCTTTGGGTTGTTCAGAGGTTTCCATCACTGGTGTGAGATCCTGTTCCTGCAGGCAGTAGTTAAATGATTGTATCTTAACTACCCTTCCCTAAGCTTTAAAGACGAGCAGACTGGGCCAGCACAACGGTTTTTAATAAAGGTTTTGAAAGCCTGTAGCTTGAAACAGAATCAAGATTCAGGGGTAGGAAATGTTTGACATTCAGATTTACATGTTAGCGATGTGTGACAGGTACAGACAGACTCACCTGAGCTGAAACTGCATATTCAATCATTACAACACATTTTATTCAAATGTTGTGTTTGCTTTCAGGAGGTTTTCATTACATCTTTGCACACACCGACATGTTGTGAGCATTAAAGCTTTGTTATGCAGGCGACGCCTGAGTCTTTGACCTGATCCAGTCCAGGTAGTTGACGACCTTCGTGTACACCCCAGGCTTGTTCTTCTTCCCACACTGGTCTCCCCAGCTCACCAGCCCATAAGCAACATGAGCGTTGTTGTCATTGCAGGTGAGAGGTCCTCCAGAGTCGCCCTGAAACACACAGAGCAGCTGATCACACTGCAAACACACACACACACACACAGAGATACTTTGAATGAAGCGTGCCTAACGTGCAGATGTCCTCACCTGGCAGGAGTCCACTCCACCCTGCATGTAACCGGCACAGAACATGGAGTTATCCATAGCTTTGCCGTAAACTGCGCCGTCAGAGCACTTCTCCTGGTTGATCAGCATCACGTTGGCCTCCAGGAGGTGGTTGGAACCGTAATTAGCTGCAAGATAGAATTAAACATCACAACAAGCTATTCATGGGACTCTATTGTTGCTGCCGCCATCTGTATTCTAGAATTCTTTGATCTCAGACTTCTAGAACACCTGCTGTTGTTCTCCATGCATACAGTTTTTCCTGCAGACGCCAAATCCTGCTGACACCTGATTGGTCGATACTACTCTATGAAATTGACGGCCGGCTCTGGTGAAAAAAGGCTAGGCTTGGATTCTTATTCACGCCTAAATGAACCGTGGGCATGCACTTGTGTCTGAAACCTGTAAAGTTTCACTTCACATGATGCTTCACAATCCTTATCTCAGTGCAGAAGCTGCTCTTCTAATCTTCCCCTTCAAAATAAAATACCGGCTAACTTTAGACTAAAATTATTAAACATTTGATTTTTTTTACTCATAAGTTTAGAAATGCATTGTCTTAAATTTACGACTTTAATCTTGAAATCCCTTTTGGTGGCCCTAATACTGCATCATTCATAGATTAGGGGGTAGCATGTACTGGCGTTCGGTTCCAGGTCGGTCCTAAAGATGGCGCCACTGCTGTGTGACGTCATGTGTGATGCACGAATAAGTAAAAAACTTCACCAACCAAAACATGTGAAACAATAATAATGGCTTCAATTTTGACTGACTTTGTAAAAAGGGTCCTTACATGTCTCAGTGGCCCCCCATCCAGAGATGGTACACTCTATCCCATCGGGCAGCGGGCCGTCGGGCAGACACGCCGCCTTCACAAACTGAGTCTCATTCGCACAAACTCCGTTAGCACCGCTCAGCCGCAACAAAGCTTTAGAAGAGAAACATGAAATGAAGTCACAACAGAATCAAAGAGGACTTCAGTTCTGTTATTTTTAAACACATTATAATTCGACTTTATTTTCACATAATGGAGAGTAAATCACCGATATCGTTGTAAACAGCGCTCGGCGTCTCTCTGTAATTCTCGTGGACGATCGCCTCCTCGACGCTCGCGATTTGTTCTGTTGGTTCAATCGTGTCCAGAGAAAGAGTCCCCATCACCACCTGCAGGTCCTTCCTCAGCTCTCTGCTCAAACACAAACAGCGCTCAATAAATGCTCAGAGAATCTGGATTCAAAATGTGAAGATGCATGAATGATACCGAGGTGGAGTGTATTTTTGAGCATCCACAAAAATCAAAGTACCAGACTAGTCTACTGGTGTTACTTTAGGCTGCAGCCCCCCCAGGTCTCTGGCAGCTCACTGATGCTAAGCTAACCTTTGGCTCAGCTTTCAGCAGCCTCCTGTCTCAGAAATCCAGAAGCAGCAAAAACTGCATCTTCCCAGGAGTCTACTTGAGGCTGGCACCAGGAGCGAGTCAGTCCCCGTTGGGTCATTCTACAAACTCTTAGGACTTTTTCAGTTTGATAAAAACACAAAACTCTGATCATCTGCCTCCACAAATAGAGTCTCAGTCTGTGGGAAGTATGATCAGTAGCCAGCTTATGAATCAGCCAAGGGCATGAACTTTTGGCTTTGACAAATAGTGCTCCACCATCCTGTCCAAATATGGTCACTTCTGGCTGCCGGAAACCAACATGAGGACTCCACACATGCAGGCAAGAAGCGCCAGAGTGGCTACATCCAACGCTTTTTGCAGGATTGGTTGTCATCATGGTCCAAGCTCAAACCCAAGTCTGATCAAATACTTCATACATCACTGCTACAGCTTTTATCACCTGCACTTTGACCTTTTGTATTCACCTGCTCACCCTGTTGGGATTCTGATTTGCATTACCATCTCTCTCTAAACTGAACTTACATGCAGTGACCGGCTGTCAGCACCCAGCAGCTCTCAATAAGAACTCCTCCACAGGTGTGCCTGAACAGCTGGTTGGTGCTCTTTGGCCTTGCTTGCACAGACACCTGCCAGGGAATACCACCTGGAGCCACCTTCAGACCCCCAAAGATCTTGGTGATGGACTTCTTGGGCTCAGGTTTACCACAGGTGGCGAACTGCTGCGGTGTTGGTATGGTGGTGTCGGGGGCGAAAGGAATGGTGGGAGCCTCGGTGGGAGCCTCGGTGGGAGCCACGGTGGGAGCCTCGGTGGGGGCCTGGGTTGGAGCCTGGGTGGGAGCCTGGGTCGGTGGTTTGGGTGCTGTTGGTTTGAGGGTCGGCTCTGGTTGGGGCTTTGGAACCGTGGGGGCAGGGGGTGGAGGGTCGTCATCAGTTGGTGCTACATCTGAAAACAAACAGAGGGGTACTTTATTCTACTTCTTCATCCCTCTGGGGGAACACTCAGTTTCCCTCTGATGTCTGCAGCTTTAAGCTCACCTGTCGGGTCAGGACACTCCTCGATATCACAGTAGTCCCACAGCAGGTTGCGTCCTCTCCTGAAGAAGCACCAGGGCATCTTCTCTCCGTCCGGGTTTCTGTGGCAGAGAAAACGTCTCTCTGAGCAGCGTGTTGTCAATGCTTTGTGTTATTGGGATGCACCTGTTTTTGCTCTTCATACCTGCAGAAGTTGTGAGGGCCGAGTCCGTCTTTGTCCTCGAAGGAGTCGAACGGGTCGACTCCACTATCCAGGATGAAGTGAGAGTTCCAGTAAAGACATTCGTCTCCGTCATCGGTCTCACTCACATTCCCTCGGTACGACTCTCCGTCGTCTAGGAAGCAGTCCTCAGGGCCTGAGACGTAAACAATCAGTCATGATGATGGATTTATAATCAGGAGAAGAAAACCTCCAAGGCGCCCCCTTTGAATATGAATTTCCTTCATGTTCAAGGCTAGTCCTTTTTTCACTCCCTGATTCAGCCTTTGTGCTAAAACATGTCAGGGTTTGTTTTATGGAGAACGTTTAAGGAACCTTGAATTGTTAATAGTGGGAATATAAAGGATAAAAACACTTTATGGTCTAAACACACTGAACATCCAAATCACTGAAGCTTCACCTTAAGTGCCTGACACTCAGACATCAGGAGGTAATGTGTAACGCATGGTGGATAATGTATATAACGTATATATATCAAACAGAATCAATTTATTTAACAGTAAAATAATGGATATTGCACATAAGATAAATTATGATGCTCAGTAGATAGTGCATATTACTCAGTAATGTAATGTTTCATGCAAGATAATGTATAATGCCCTGTAAAAAATGACTTATAATAATGTAAGGCAAGGCAAGGCAAGGCAGCTTTATTTGTATTGCGCATTTCATACACGAGGGCAACTCAATGTGCTTTACATTAAAACATTAAAAGCATTGGAGACATTCAGACAGGCATAAAAGAACACAATTAAAATGACAAATATAATAAAACAGAAAAGAAAAGGAAAATTAGAAATATATTAAAAATTACATTAAAATTATAATTTAAAGTGGGTTAAAATAATCTAAGATAGGAAGGCAGTGGTAAATAAAAAAGTCTTAATCTTTGATTTAAAAGAGGTGAGGGTTGGAGCGGACCTACAGCTTTCAGGGAGTGTGTTCCAGATATGTGGAGCATAATGACTAAACGCTGCTTCACCATGTTTCGTTCTGACTCTAGGAACTGAAAGCAGACCAGTACCTGATGACCTCAGAGGTCGAGGTGGTTCATAAAGTAGTAGCAGATCAGCAATGTATTTTGGGCCTAAACCATTCAGTGCTTTATAAACCATCAGCAGGATTTTAAAGTCTATTCTCTGACAGACAGGAAGCCAGTGTAGAGATCTAAGAACTGGAGTAATGTGGTCTACTTTTTTGGTCCTTGTTAGGACTCGAGCAGCAGCATTCTGTATGAGCTGCAGCCGTCTGATGGACTTTTTAGGGAGTCCTGTAAAGACCCCGTTACAGTAGTCTAGTCTGCTAAAGATAAATGCATGGATGAGTTTTTCTGCATCCTGCTGAGACATAAGTCCTTTAATCCTTGATATATTCTTAAGGTGATAGTAGGCTGACTTTGTAATTGTCTTAATGTGGCTGCTGAAATTAAGGTCTGAGTCTATGACTACACCAAGGTCTCTGGCTTGGTTTGAACATTTCATCATTGCAGATTGGAGCTGAGCAGTAACCTTTAACCTTTCTTCCTTGGCTCCAAAAACAATCACTTCAGTTTTTTCTTTGTTTAACTGAAGAAAGTTCTGTCTCGTCCAGTCATTGATTTGTTCAATGCATTTACTCAGTGTATGTATGGGACTATAATCCCCTGGTGATATGTAAAGTGTACAACAGTTACTGTTTGTTGCAAAGTGCATAATGTATATTACACAAAGATCATCTTCATGACAGGGAGATAATATAATTCACATGTAGGATAATGTATATTAGGAAGCAAATATTGTGAATAAAATATTTTATGTTGTATATAACAGCACATAATGTATATTAATGTATATTTCATCATGAGATCATGTAAATGGCATAGTACATCATTCCTAATGCATGTTGGATGACATACACCACACGGTGGATAATGTGAAAATGCACTGCAAATAATGACTTGATCTGTAAATAATAAATATTAATTTTTCTGAGGCTCATGTATCACAAGGTCAAAGTCACAAGTCAATATTGTGCATTATTACACTGAGGATAATGCTTATCACAATATGGATCATGTTTTATGCATGCGTGATAATGTAAATTATTTAAAAATAATTAAAATAGAAGGTTGGATTATACATATTGCACATATTGCACAGTCGATAATGTATATACTGCTGTAAATAATGTAAAAAGCATGGTTCATAATGTGTGTTGCAGGTTGGATAATGTATGTTGCATAGTGAGTAATATAAATTGTGTAATAAAATAATGAAAATGGAAGGTAATCAATATTGCACAGAGGACAATGTTAATTAACCATTTATATTGTATGTTGGATAATGTATCCTGCACAGTAGATAATGTATGTCGCATAGTGAATTGTTTATACTGCATGCTGGACGATGTATGTTCGTTGTTAGGCCATGTTAATTTCACAGTAGATAATGTATATCACACTGAGGAGTGTGTATATTGCAAAGTTAAATAAGAACATTGTATTATAGATAATGCATTATGCAGTTTGGATAATGTTTACTGGATTATTAGAAAGTATCTTGCACCAGAAAGATGAACAATTTACTGGTCCACTACATCTCAAAATCAGCCTTCAGGAACTCTCTCATGGACACTCTTAAACACACCTGCACCTGCTTTTAATCCTTTTAATCCTGGACTCCTGCTGACGCTGTTCGTTGTTTGCTCTGTTCTGTCCTGTCATCTTTAACTTGTCTTGTATGTTTTTACCCCTCTGTGTGTTTGTTTCATTACTGTTATCCCTGACCCTTTACCCCTCAAAAGACTGTGCCGTTTGCCAGGTCGTCACTGTAAATAAGAATTCTTAATGACCTACCTGGTTAAATAAAGGTTCAATTAAAAAATAAATAAATAAATTGCACGGGCAGGATTGTGATCATTGCACTGACTCTTTTAGGTAGGCCTCCTGTTTTGACGTGTTACAGTGATGAACGCTGCGATGGAGGAGAAGAAGGAAACTGAAAAGGTCGGAGGTTGAATTTACCAACATGGCAGAACTGTCCTTTGTACCCCGGCGGACACTGGCAGTCAAAGTCGTTCCCGTCCCTGGTGCATGTCCCTCCGTTCATACATGGGTTCGGGTCGCAGAGTGAAACTTTGGAGGGAAACAGTATACGGTGAACACTTCCTGCCAAAGAGAATGAATCTGTCTGGTCAAGAGAAAATAAAACATCCTTACAGGTCCTGCAGTTTGGAGGCTGGAAGGGCGGCTTGCATTTACACTCATAGAACGGACGGGTCGAGGTCAGCACACACTCTCCTCGCCCACACATCCCTCGCCTACAGATTTTTGGACCTGAGGATAACACAGACGATCAGATTCAGTGAGCTGCACTTTAGTTTGTGTGTATTCTGTAAAGCCAGCACAGCACTCAGAGAGGAGTCTGTTCAAACCTCGCCCGCATCTCTTCCCCTTGAAAGGTTTCGGGCAGTCACATTTGAATCTCCTCCTTCCTTTCTGCTCACACTCGCCGTTATTCTTGCACGGGTTTGGATTGCACAGACCTGAGAGAAGAAAAGCAAGGAGAGGAAGAACATTTTTAGAGTTCAGGGTACCTGAACATACAACATCTGTCATGACACCTCAGCGTTAGCTCTCCTACCTTCTGGCTCCTGAAGATCATAAAGCCATTCACTTTGATCGTCATCATCCTCATCATCGGCGTTAGCTCCATCAACGATCACGAAGAAGAAGTCTGAAAAACATCACTCTGTTTTTAGATTTCAAGAGTCGAGTCTTAGTTAGCATTTTGCAAAACAATGAAACAGAAAGTAGGTTTATAAATCTACACAGGCATCAAAGAAAACCAAGGCCAAACAGATTCAAATAGAGGGCACACACGACTCTCTTAGCATGATAACACCTGCACACATTTCAGTTTTAGCAAGGAGATATTTCCACCTTTGCAGAGAAACACTTTAAGGATTAAAAACACAACATGTTGAACTTGATTCTGCATGAAATACAAAGATGTGCCAACCTTCGATGATGCTCTTAAAATTGGCTCTCTTCTTCCCGTGTTTATGCCTGATTCCATGATGGTCGTGGTCTTGATGCTCGTCACGATGGCGGTGATGTTTCTTGTGCTTTTTAGGTTTCAGCTGAGAGACAGTTTGACCGCAGAGTCGAAGTTAAAGTGATAACGTGCAGAAACAAGCGAGAGAGTTCAACATTCAACAAAGGAGAAATGCAGAAAACACGTCTTCTTGATCACAAACATGGACTTGCATTTTATTCTCTACAAAATGCATCTTCAAACTTTTGCAACATTTCTACAAAGAACAAAAACATCAGCGTAGTCTTTTAATACAGAATACATACTTCAGCTGGGAGGAGAAGCACAGCGAAGAGGAGGCAGAAGAATAAGATCTTCAGGTTCATGATGGCAGCAGATCAGTCGACATCCAGGAGAGCGGAAAGAGTGTGTACTGTCTGGCTGATCACGCACACCTTTCTAAACATTTGAGTAAGGACACTGACCTTTAAATCACAGAGGTCGTCTGGCAACCATCTCTGCTGCTGACTCAGGTCTATTGACTCCAAACCGAGCTCTTGGAAAGCTTCTCTCTTCAGGAGGAAGTCGCAAGACACGGATACTTACACAGAAGTCATGAGGAACAAAGACAGGGCTCAAAGATCTGTCTCTGCAAACAGTTTTCATAAGGAAGGAGACTGAAATGAACTTTTGCCAGATTCTATAAACCTGCACTCAAACGCACCACAGAAGCTCAGAGAGCATGTTTGCAAAGCTGATTGTTTGTTTGGATGTCGACTTTGGATCTGCAGAGACCAGGTCCACATGAGGATACAGTCCTGTGTGCTTTTCTTCTCCTCCTACTCTAACAACATGAGCAGGGTGCTAAATCTATAACATGTCTGATATGAGAATATAACAGCATTTAAATATCTGAATCAGCAGCTTCTCTGACGTCACACAACAATGAGACCTTATCTGTAAACTTAATGTGAATAAAAACATGTATGGTCCCTCAAACAAACACATGAACCACTAAGTACATTCATCTGAAAACCTAACACACATTAAACATTACAGGCACCGTGAGAGATGGAAAGTCAACTCCTGTCACATGACCCTCCGTCTGTACTCTTCATCTGTTTGTGGTGAGTCTCAGTTTCACTGTAAACAGTTCCACAGAGGCTTCACTCTGGCTTCCTTCAGGGGTATGAACCTGAAACAGGAACTGATGTTCTTGTGATGTTCTTGTAATTAACGGGTCTTCAGTTTGCTGAAATAACAACATCATGATGCAGATTAGTCAAAAGTCAAAAGTCAAGCTTTGTCAGGTCTGTCCTCAAGAGGAGAAGAAAACTACGTCTACAATGTTTGTTTGTTGAATGGAGGTCTATGAAAGAGGATTAGGATTTTTTTTTTAGGAGGATTTTTTAGCTCTGACCTTCTTCACAGAATGTTCCATTTGTTCTCAGAATTCTGACATCACAGACAGAATTCCAGAATTCTGTCTGTGATGTCAGAATTCTAGAACACCTGCTGTTGCTCTCCATACAGTCTGTTTTTCCTGCTGACACCTGATTGGTGGATACTACTCAGACTACAGACAGAGACCAGAACCCTTCTCAAACTAAAACCCAGACCCTGAGATCCAGATTCAACATGTTTCTGAATCAGAATCTGTAATTACAGGTTAGTTGTAGCTGAAAGTAAAAAGCTTTGTCAGGTCTGTCCTCAAGAGGAGAAGAAAACTACGTCTACAATGTTTGTTTGTTGAATGGAGGTCTATGAAAGAGGATTAGAGACACTGATGTTTCTTTAGCTCTGACCTTCTTCACAGAATGTTCCATTTGTTCTCAGAATTCTGACATCACAGACAGAATTCCAGAATTCTGTCTGTGATGTCAGAATTCTAGAACACCTGCTGTTGCTCTCCATACAGTCTGTTTTTCCTGCTGACACCTGATTGGTGGATACTACTCAGACTACAGACAGAGACCAGAACCCTTCTCAAACTAAAACCCAGACCCTGAGATCCAGATTCAACATGTTTCTGAATCAGAATCTGTAATTACAGGTTAGTTGTAGCTGAAAGTAAAAAGCTTTGTCAGGTCTGTCCTCAAGAGGAGAAGAAAACAACGTCTACAATGTTTGTTTGTTGAATGGAGGTGGGATCCATCATTTCTGATGCTGCATTCAGGGAAGTCAGGAAATCTAAACGCTGATTGTCTTTAGTGACACAGCATCAAGCAGATGTGTGTCTCAGTGTAAATGTTTGATGTAGAACAGATTGTTTGCTGCTCTTCATGCAGATATCTGTTTATAGAGAGAAAGAAATCCTCCTCAGATTAACGACCATGGATTGTGTTCCTCCTGCTGTTGCTCTCCATACAGACTGTTTTTCCTGCTGACACCTGATTGGTCAATACAAGACTAGAAACAAGAACCAAAACACTTCTCAGACTAAAATCCAGACCCCTGAGTACAGAGCCTATATTTCTATACGGGGGTACTGCAGACCTTCTGAGTTTATGGATGAAGTGGAGACCTGAAATGTCGGACACACAACACATACAGATATTTCTGCTTCATAACAACCGTGTTGAGCGAGATTCAGACCCTCAGTGTTAATGGAAATACTTGGGAGGTGTCATGTGTCAGAAATGAACCCACATCTTGCAGCCAATCAGAACCGAGTGTTCACACAGACCGTGGTAGAGCCTGATCATGGATTTATGAAATACTCTTCTGTGAGGACTCTAATCCGAGGTCACTGGTGGGAGAAGAAGCGTTACAGATAACAATGGGGTTAGCGTTGGTGCCGTTGTGGTCGTGACCGGGACAGAGGGCCAGGTGGAGGCGGTCTGTGAAGGTCCCAATGCAGAAGGAGAAGAGCTGCATCATGGTCTCTGCCTCCAGGAACGTCACCAGCCCCGCAGGGAAGCTGCACAAAACCCCCACTTTGCTGACCCGGTTTGTGAAGGGCAGCTGATGCGGCACCCCGCCGTGCCACGCCGTGTACTCCCCATCGAAGAACTCCACACACCAGGACTCGGCCCCCCGGCCCAGCCAGCAGTCCTCGGTGGGGCCTTTACGGGGGATGCTGGGATACGTGACACCCAGCTCCCAGTACGTCTTCCCGGACACATCGATCTCCCAGTAATGGCGTCCGAAGCTGAAGCCCTGCATGCTGAGGACGTTCAGGGTGGTGTCGAAGCGTGCAGGGAGGTCAGGGACTTGCTGCCAGGTGTCGGTGTAGGTGGCGCTGTCACCTCGAGAGGAGATGATGAGCTTCGGGTGCGCTGTCTCTGGATCCAGACTCACCTCACTGGAATCTGGAGACACATGGGGAACAAACCAGAATCATAAAGAGGTGAAGCTCAGGTGTTAAAGTAGGAGCGATGAGAGGACTCACAGCTCCTGATGAGCTTCTCCATCATGGGCATCTGGGAGCAGACGAGCAGCAGCATGTTGCTGGTGAGGCTCAGGATTTGTTCCGCTTTAGCTTCGTCCAGGCCGACACTGCTCGGGTCGGTCCTGTTCAGCAGATCCAACACTCTGCAGGAGAGAGAGTAAAGAGACATCAGCTGCTGCTCCAACGCTTCATATTCTAAGCATCTATTGTAGAGTCATCATACCTCTCTGCTGAGTCCATGTCCTGCTGATCAGGGTACGAGAAGAAAGACTGAAACACAGAACGAAAGTCAGGATGAGACGAAGAAGAACGTTGTAACATTTAAGTTGAGGGAGGAAAGTTTGAAGCTCATCTCACCGGAGCAGATCAAAAGAAGAAAAGTAGTTCATGACACACACACACTCTCACACACACTCACTCTCTCTCTCACACACACACTCTCACACACACGAGACAGTACATGTCGAGTTACTTCACCATGGTATCAGGATCGGTGTCGGTCTGGTCCAGGGCCACAGAGAGTCTCGCAAGGTCCTGCTCGATCTCCTGTATCAGAGAACAGTTCCTCTCCATCAGTCCATCCAGAGCAGAGACCGCAGCCCGCTCCTCCATCTCCAGGTGGGACAGGGTGAGCCTCAGGTCCTGGTCCAGGACCGCTTGGATCTCCTGGTACTTCTTTATGATGCTGTCCCGAATCACAGAGGACTTTTTCTGAACCAGGCAGAAGATTTATGTTTTTATTCTTGACATGCAGGCCTGCTCATCGTGCCTAAAGTCTCTAAAAGTAGTATGGGAGGCAGAGCCTTCAGTTATCAGGCCCCTCTCCTTTGGAATCATCTCCCAGTCAGGGTCCAGGAGGCAGACACCCTCTCTACTTTTAAGAGTAGGCTTCAAACTTTCCTTTTTGATAAAGCTTGTAGTTAGAGCTGGATCAGGCTTGGACCAGGTCTTAGATATGCTGCTATAGGCTTAGACTGACACACTGGGATCCTGTCTTTCCCTCTCTCTCCTCTCTCTGCCTGTCTCTTACTTTAACTCTTCCTGTCCCATTAAAGTTCCTAACCATAGACCTTTCTGGAGTCCCTGAGCTCCCTAGTCTCTTAAAGTAGTATGGGAGGTTGAGCCTTCAGTTATCAGGCCCCTCTCCTTTGGAATCATTTACCAGTCAGGGTCCGGGAGGCAGACACCCTCTCTACTTTTAAGAGTAGGCTTCAAACTTTCCTTTTTGATAAAGCTTATAGTTAGAGCTGGATCAGGCTTGGACCAGCTCTTAGTTATGCTGCTATAGGCTTAGACTGACACCCTGGGATCCTGTCTTTCCCTCTCTCTCCTCTGTCTGCCTGTCTCTTACTTTAACTCTTCCTGTCCCATTAAAGTTCCTAACCATAGACCTTTCTGGAGTCCCTGAGCTCCCTTGTCTCTAAAAGTAGTATGGGAGGTTGAGCCTTCAGTTATCAGGCCCCTCTCCTTTGGAATCATTTACCAGTCAGGGTCCGGGAGGCAGACACCCTCTCTACTTTTAAGAGTAGGCTTCAAACTTTCCTTTTTGATAAAGCTTATAGTTAGAGCTGGATCAGGCTTGGACCAGCTCTTAGTTATGCTGCTATAGGCTTAGACTGACACACTGGGATCCTGTCTTTCCCTCTCTCTCCTCTCTCTGCCTGTCTCTTACTTTAACTCTTCCTGTCCCATTAAAGTTCCTAACCATAGACCTTTCTGGAGCCCCTGAGCTCCCTTGTCTCGTAGGTTCCTCTGGATCTCTGCTGCTGTGGACGTGCCAGACTCCAGCTGCTACAACTACTACTATCCGTCTCCCCACTATCATCTCTCTCTCTCTCTTCATCTCCCTCTATCCCTCTCTCCAACACGGTCTCAGCAGATGTGTGTCTAACATGAGTCTGGTCCTGCTGGAGGTTTCTGCCTGTTAAAGGAAGTTTGTCCTTGCCACTGTAACTTGCTAAATGCTGCAAAGTGCTCTGCTCATGGTGGATTAAGATGAGATCAGACTGAGTCCTGTCTGGAAGATGTCACAGTAAAAACAGAGTACTTTATGTCGAGTAGGGAACGCACCGTGATCTCTGATTGTCGTGCTGCCAGTTTCTTCAGTCTGTGCTTCACGGCCTCTTTCTGCTTCTTCAGAGACTCGTGGTGCTTTTCTAACGACTCCTGTAGGAAAGGTTTCACACACATTCAGCACAGCTCAGTCTGACAGCACTCAGTCGCACTCCTCAGAAAGCAGAGACGAAGCTGCAGAAGCTTTCATGAGTGGATGTAGATGACTGATGTCAGCTCGTGTGCAGCATCACTCTCTGTGACTCGTTTCTGAAATGCATCCCATAATTCTGTAACTGAGGCTGTATTTGAAAATGGTTCAACACCTTGTGAGTTTCTGTGTCTTAATAAAGCTAAAACAAAGGTGCAGATTATTCTCCTTTATGCCTCAACATGACTGGAACACTGTAGGTCTGCAGTTCCTCCAGTGTCCACTAGAGTGTGTCTCCTGCAGTGAGTCAGTCCCCATAGAGCCCCATGTTAAAATGTTTCAGCAGAAATCTGAGCTTTTAATGTGAAGTGTTTTCTTTAGGGAGTATCATCCTTCACTTCTTTTCTCTTGCTGGATTAAAGTCAGCTGATTGGCTGACGTCTACCACCTGACTGTGGGGGAGCAGGAGGAGAAGAGCATGCATGCTTTTGCTCCAATCACAAGACAGTTGGAGAAACATTCACAGCCTGATTATCATCGGTACATGTCGTCCTGTGAGCCGGACAGCTTTTACTGTCCTCCATGCACAGCCGGTTGTGACTTGAGCGTGCAAAGAGACTAACTTTAAAGTGCAATACAGACAAAAGATGCTACACTACAACAACTCATTTAGGAAAATATGCTTTGACATAATTTATGGGTCATATCTTACTTTTTACCCCTCTATTTAAAAGTAAGTCCTCTCAGTAAATTCTGCATAATGTACCTTTAACTTTTTATTGAGCAGGTTCACAGACTGATACTTCAGTAGAATATTTTACTACTCTTTCCACCCCTGGGAGTAAACATGTTTACAGCCTGGTACAAGAAAGGTCCTGTCTCTTAAGATTCTGCTGTAAACTGGAAAAATAAGGTCCTCAACTGTTAAATCACAGCTGAAAAACACATTTTTATCGAAAGGCCTTCCTGTAATATTGTTTTATCCAAGATGCTACATTTATTTTTAATCTATTCTTATTCACACATCGTTTGATTTTATTTGTTTTACTGTTTTTAATTGTTTTATTGTTTTAATTGCTTTTAGTAGTTTCTCTTTTAGCTTTTCCTCTTAAATTGTCTTGCCAGCCCATATACCCCCCCCCCTTTGCTTTGTTCTCTTTATTGTGGGTTTTTATGATGTTAAAGGTGACATATCACGCTTTTTTCATCAACATATATTGGTCTAAGAGGTCCCCAAAACATGTCTTTAAAGTTTGTGCTCAAAAAAACACTTTGAAATCAGATTTTGGTCTGCCTGAAGAACCCTCTTCTTCAGCCCTCCTCAGAACACTCTGTTTTCTCTCTGACCACGCCCCCTCAGGAAGTGGATGTGCCCTCGGCTGTCCAGCACGTTGATCTAATGTTTACATGTTGGCTGAATATACACGGCTGCGCAGAGATCACGTTACTTCAACCCTCTGAATCTGATCCAGAATCTGATCCTGACGGAGAGGCGCCTGAAGCAGGACCCTTCTGAACCATTGGTCACAGATTTAGTGTTTCTTGTTGTTTTATTTATCAGTATGTCGACGTGTGTCTTGGTACACAGCTACAGCTACAGCTATGAACATGTAGCTATGTGGCTATGCTAATTAGCGCTAGCACTTATCCATGATAAATAAAAATCATCCACTAGATCTTCAAATCTGCAGACGTGGGGAGTCAAACCGACCTTTGTGTTTATTAAGACAGCCTACAACTAGCATGCCTCCCTCCTAAGCTCCTTGTTAGCACACATTTGTGCAGGTAATGAAAAACGGAGGAGGGGATTCAGTATTATTTTATACAGTCTATGGGCTGAACAAGCTCCGAGCTCTGACTCCGTGACAGACCGGATATTGTTGTGACGTAACAAAAACACTGAAGTCTGAAACGGCTTGTTTCACACACATTTACAGAAAGGTGGAGAAATCAGAACAGGGGCAGAATGGAGTTTTTTCATTCTCGGGGGGTTTGTAGACAGGGACACAGATTTCAGGTAGAGAACCATTAAAAAGTCGATTTTGCATGATATGTCACCTTTAAGCACTTTGTAACGTCTGTTTTGATAAGTGCTTTATAAATAAACTTTATTATTAACTTTTGGTTCTCTGCTCGCCATCAACATTCGAGACAGAGGACGAGGGGTGAGCAGGCCATTTCCTGTCAGGGCCCTGACCCTCTGGAACAACCTCCCTGAAGAGATGAGAGAAATGATCCACTTTTAAATCTCTTGTAGCCTTTTTATTTTATTTATTTAGTTTGAGCTTGAATCATTTCTCCCATCTTTGGAGGTCTTAAACTTTTTTATCCTGTTTTATTTCTCTCATTCCTCACTTTCCTTTGCTCCATTTAATCATCTTTCTCCTTTGTAAAGCACTTTGTTACCCTGTTTTCAAAAGTGATATATAAATAAAGTTCATGATTATTATAACTATTAGAAACAGGAGTATTTTTACGAATATTATTATAATTATTAATATCTTTTTTATTACTACTTATTATAATAATTATTATAACTATTATTATTATTATTATTATTATTAAGTCACTCAGGGTTGATACACTCTGCGTACTGATGTGTTACAGAGGCAGTCAGCCTGCAGTGTTTTTAATAATAATAATAATAATAATAATAATAATAATAATAATAATAATAATAATGTGTAATAACCCTGTGATACTGTAAAGACCTGATGAACTTTGACTTCATCACGACTTTATTCTCCTAAATTTAAAACTGTATTCTCATTATATCTTTGTTCTTCTATGACCTGGCCCTTATTCTCTCTCAGAGCTCTCCTGTGGTTTAGGGATTACTCTCTGGATGTGATGGTCAGACTGACTCAGAGGATCTATGTCTCATACGTGTCACTGAAGGTCTTCCCTTTGCAGTGAAGTGCATTTTAGTGATGTGTCAATAAGTTCTTGTTTCCTCAGATTCACAGAGTATTAAATCAGCTTTTAATAAATGAAGTAAATAATAAAACTGATCTAAACTGATCTCATGTCTGCAGGAGTTTTTGGTTGAAGATAAACTGAGACTTTTGCACATTAATTTAAAAATACACTAAATCCTTTCTAAGAGTTTTATATTAAGTGCTCTAACATTACAAATCCATTTATACTCAGATTTCCACAGAAGCGTGTTGCGTTCACATGAGGGAAAATAAAGCTGCAGCATTTCTTCAGGATCAGCTGAGCAGATATGACTTGATGGAAATAAGACGATGCATCTGAAATTAATGAAGCTGGCTACATGGAGACTCAAGAGACAATCAGACAATTAATGAAAATACTGAATCGCCACAGAGTGCAACTGAGGCGCCGCGTTTCTGGTAAACTGAGATTCTCAAAATTCAGTTTACCTCATTTATTCTAAAATACAGATTATTTTTTTGAAATTCAGTATAAATAGTCTTGTAAATCCGGGATAATTATTTTGTTAATTCAGAAAAAACAGAACTGATTTTTTTTAACTCATCATTTTTTCCACATAATATATTGAGATAATTATCTTCTTTTTTTAACAAAAACTTGGACACATCTTTTTTTTTTAATTCAGAGATAATTATCTCATTAAAACAGAAAAATGGGGTAGATAATTTTTTTTAATATTTAGTAAAAAATTGTGCCATCATTTCCTGATTTTCATCTTGTTAATTGTAAAATTCAGAACCTTTTTTTTTTATTTGGTATGAATTTTCTCCTAATAATGACATAATCATCAAATTCATTCAAAACAAACGGCAGAATTTTTTTGATTCTGTTGATTCTTTCAGTTTTAATTATCTTCTTAATTCAGAAAAATTTAACAGATTTTTGTTTCAGTAAATATTTTCTTATAATTCTGAGATATTATCACTCTAATTCAGAAAAGATGTTGTCTTAATTTTAAAATAATAATCTTGTTGATTCAGATATACAGAGTAGTTTTTAATTCAGTAAAAGTTTTCTTAATTTTGAGAAAATTAGAAAACAGAAAAAAAAGAGTCAGAAAAATAAATCTTATAATTTTGAGATAATTATTTTATTAATTAAGAAAAACAGAGCAGAATATTTTTTAAATCAGAAAATATATTCTCATAATTCCAAAATATTTGTTTCTATTAATTCTTATAACAGAGTGGATTTTTTTTTTTTTCAGATTTTTTTTTTTTTTAATTCCAATATAATTATCTAATTTATTCAGGAGTACACAGCAGATGTTTTTCTCTCATGTGAATGCAGTAAGCTTCTTTAGATTACTTTTTGAAGTATATAATTCTCATTGTTCAGGCCTTGTTCTCCCTCTGTGTGTTAAACTGTGTGTTTGATGGTGAAATGAAAAGAAGAACAGAGAACAGAAAGAGTCGGAGGTCCCTTTGGTACAGCCGAGGATCAGATGGTTCATGGTGATTTAAAGCTTTATTGGCTTAGATTTCAATACAACAAATGGCAGTGTGGGTTTCATTTATAAAACAGTACTTTCAAATACTTCTGAAGTGTTTGATCTACCGGTCGGTTACTGTACGTCGGATAAAATATATTAAGATTTGTAATTCCAATACATAAAGGGAAAGAGTGGCCGTGTTTATGGGAGCCTGAGAAGAGAGACGTTTTCTTTAAGTCGGGGTCGGATGGATGTTTGGCGTGTACAGTCAGCGGGGGGGAGGAGACTGATGATGTATGGGTGCCTGGATGATTCATTTCCATGTTGATCCATGAAACGGTTGATGGGTCAGCTGACTGCTTCCCCACCGGCTTAGTTTTTTTTTTAATCAATTCAAAGACTCACTGAGCCGATTGTTGCAAACTTTGGACTAAAACAGCTTCAGCCCAAGCGAAGGAAAGCCGACACATGTTCAAGCTACGAGCATGGACATTTCATAATGGCGCCATGAGGTTTCTAATGTACTTACAAAGTTCCACAGGAATCATCAGCAACAAAGAGTAGGAAGAAACAAGCAAGAAAGAAAGGAAAGCAGTTCCACCCAAAGAAAGCAAAGCAAGAAGAAAAACAAGCAAACCAAGAACATGAGCCTCGTTTCATTCACTCTCATTCTTTGTCATTTTTGAACATGGAAGAGTTCCCCGTTCGTGTTTCTGTGCAGTCTATCTGTAAAAATCCTCCAGCTCACAGTCTCAGGAAGCAAAAAGAGTCCAGTCCAAGCTTCCTTCATTACTCCAGGATACAAAGAAAAGTCCAGAAGAAAAGGAAATCAACCAAAAAACCTACATCTAGAGTACAGTTGTTGTGTGCTATCTGATGAATGTACAGTATGTGCATGCTGCTCTGAGCGCTAGAAGAGCTTGGCCTTCTTTTTCATGTCGTTGCGTTTCCACAGGGGAAGCCTGTCAAACTCCTGGATCTCCATTCCAAAGATGTCAAAGAACGTTTCGGGTGCTAAGTGGCGCTAGAATCGAGAACAAAGGTGGAGAAAACAAAGGAGGGGAGGGGAGGGAGGGGAGGGGAGGGGTGTTTGTGGTTAGCACCAAAGCCGTAAGAAGGGTCACAGCAAAAATGACAAAAAAGCAATGGATACTGCACATTCCTCCTCCTGCAGGTTATTTTGTGTAACATCTTATTTACACAAAAAAAGCAGAGAAATCCAGTATCATGAGCGGACAGTCAGGTGGAAAACTGATACCTCCAGTCTGGTTCTGTCCACATCCCTGGGCAGTTTAGCTCTCCCTCTACTGGTTATCATGAGCATTTCATAGGGGTACACCTTCAGAAGGAGACACGCGTCAGTGCACAGGTCACACCTACAGGCTGGAGTCAAGCTTTTTTCAACAACTGCAAAACCATTCTTATCAGAGGAAGACTACTCGATCTGAACATGTTTGTAGCTCTGACTGAGACAGAGAGGACACTGGGTGGAGAACAGGACTGTGACGGGAGCTGCTTTCAGGGAGATGCAGGAGGCTGTGGTGCACACGCTCAGTGTAAAGACGTGCATAGATCAGGTAAGGGCAAAAAAAACATGAAACAGGGTCATGTGACAGGTTTTATTCTAAGAGTCTTTTAATGCAAATAGAGCGAACACCGGCGATGTAGGCCGAGTTCGCCTCAGGGGAGAGACTGACCTGGAAAACTGCTTCTACGTCTAACTGATCCCACCGGCCAATGAGAGCTCATAATTGATCTGAAATGCTCAATAATAAGCAACTAGAAGTTCTCTGACCAACTCATATCCACACAGTAATGTTCAGTCTGTGACATACTGGGCTGCTACAGTGATATGAGTTGTGTGGATGACAGTCAGGGCGTTGGATTCTCCACTGTATGCTGCATACAGTATCCAGCCTCTTAGAGTCAAAGCCGTGTGCAGATGAGCATGGAGAAGCCAGCATGCTAAGCGCTGCAGTGACTCGGCAGCTCCTGAAGCAGCATGCTAAAAATCAGGGAGACGGCTAACGTGAGTCTTTCAACCTCCAGGAACGAAAACTTTTGAGTGTCACTACTTCCTCCTCCTCCTCCTCCTCCTCCTCCTCCTCCTCTGTCCCCCGTGACGCTAACGAAGAACGTCAGTCCCTCCAGGAAGTTACGACGCAGCGAGATCAGAGACGAAACTTTGGTGCAAAGTACAGTAGCTGAAATACAAAATATTGATCCTCTTAGGGTTTTAATATCCTGCAAAGGTTCACTGTGTCTTTAATTTCCCTGCCATGCTTTGTTTTGGTCTTCCTAATCCGTCCCCAGACTACAGAGAGACCTCATCAGAAGGATTGTGCAGCTTTTGCAAACACTAAACCTACAAGACCGCCTATTTCACAAAGCACACGCAAAATGTTAAATGCACCTTAAACTGCGCTGCAAACTTCATCTCTGGGTGCTTCCATGTGGCGTTTGGATGTATTTGAATGAGTCGTTACACGTTTATTACACTTTTTTATGCTAGTTAAGCTAATTGTAGTGAATGTCTGATTCATAAACACGGCGCTAAAAGCCGCCACGTGCAATTCGTGAGAGTTTTACCGCCGACTTGCGCTGCAGCTTTTAACCCTCCTGTTACGTTCGTTTCTTAGGGACAACAATAATGTTCCTGGGTCAACTTGACCTGGGACATATTTAATAATTCAAAAGTGTCAGAACTCAAAAAAATCCCAATAAACAATTTTTAAATCTCATTATCAACTCCATTACAAACCATTTAAATCAATATTTAGTGCATTGGGGTTCTTTAGTTCTAACAGATCTAAGTTCAAAGAGGATAATTCACTTGTTTTTTATTAAAATTCATGTTATAACTTTTTTATGTACACTGGAAAGTGATTGGGGTGAAATATGTCACACAGTTGCAAAGAAACATTTAGTATCATCACACCTGTGCTGCGTGCTCTCCACTGGCTCCCAGTCCGTCACAGGATTGATTTTAAAGTTGCACTTTTAACATACAAGGCCCTAAATGGATTGGCACCATCCTACTTGGCTGATCTTCTCCATGCTAACAACCCAACCCGAGCACTGAGGTCAACAAACCAGCTGCTCCTGGATGCCTAAAAGTCGCCTTAAAACCCGGGGAGACCGAGCCTTTGCAGCAGCGGCCCCCAAGCTCTGGAATGGCTTGCCACTCCAATTAAGATCGGCCCCCACTGTTGAATGTTTTAAATCTTTGTTGAAGACCCATCTCTTCTCTTTGGCCTTCTACTCGTGAAGAGGACATTAATATCCTGTTATGTTGTTGTTTATTGTTGTCTTCATGTAATTTTTACTTTTTACCTTGTAAAGCACTTTGGCCAACACTGGTTGTTTTAAATGTGCTATATAAATAAAGTTGACTTGACTTGACTTGACATCTGACTCCTTTTAGCCTCCACTTTGACTGCCGGGTCAAATTGACCCACAAACAGTATCTATGTAATATAAGCATGCAGGGGGGGAGGTTGCAAATGTGTGAAATGAACCATTTTCATTTTATATGTTGTTCATGCTAATTAAGCCAAGCAGAAGAAGTTTCATAGTTAAAAAATACTTTTAATTTTTATTTTTGAACTTTAAAATGGGTCAATTTAACCCGCAACGTAACAGGAGGGTTAAGGGATGTTGCACAATTCCACCTCTGGATCACAATCTATTAATAATACTTTGACCTTACTGTAAAGATGATTCAATTAGTCAGGCGTCCAAAGTTAAAGCTATTATGCACAACATGTTTTCTTTCTGTAAATCTGAGCATGCTGCTCTTGATGTCTCGCTCCACAGAAGAAGCTACGTTGAAACATGAATCCGTCTGTCGTAAATCGGCTTCACGCTAAACTGGTTTAAGTGTCCTCTCTCCGTCCAGTTCACCTGCAGATCTGAGATCTGTCAGGATGAGAGCTCACAGCTTAGCTCCGTGCAGCAGAGAGAGGAGATGCTAACAGCTCGTCTCTGCACTCGGACGCAAAACAAGAGCAACCTGCAGAACTCGATCGATATGCTTTGAAAGTGAAAGTTAAAGGCCCTGTGAGGAGTTTTGAACTGACTGAGAAACAGACTGAAAATGATACTGATGCCTCTTTATGACCTTCAATAGCAAACAAGTCCATCAGCAGCAACACTGGCACCTTCTCTGTTGTAATTTTTAATGCCTGAAACCGCCCTGGGGGGGGGGGTAGGTGTCAGACCAGATGATGGACATCTTGCTTCAGAAACAGCCTTTATTTGACTGTTTTCATGGAAAATAATCACATTGCCTGATAAAGTTGACTGTTGAACACAACAGGATGAGGCTTTTGTTGAAAACACTAATTTTGCATGTATAGGACAAGAGATGAGAGGTATCACTTTGTCCACAAGGGGGGCGCCAGAATCGATACGAAACAAAAGTTCCTCACAGCACCTTTAAGTATGTAGCCTTTCTTTGTGATATTAGTGACTGCAATCCATTCTTTGTCTTTACGGTGACTCCAAACTGTAGATGCATAAAAACTCTTGAGGTTATTTATCCATGTTTAAGAGTGTTAAGCTGTCAGCTGTCCGACTGTCCACCGTCTGATTCATGTGTTGAGTCTATCGGGTAATGAGACACTGCTGCAAATGTAAGTCAGCGCTTCTCTCAAAGAGTGTTTGCACAGAGAGAAAGATATCCTCCTCTCCCTTAGATATGGTGCAGCAGCATCAACGAGAAGAACAGCATCATTTTAAAACAGATTGAAACTGTTGCATTAAGTGTAAGATCAGTGTTTAATCTCGTTCTGTTTGTGTGCTCAGTTCGACTTGAAGTGATCTCAGCAAACAAACGTCTCACTCAGGCTTTTATCCGGGTGTTTGTCTCCGTAGCTCGCAGTGAATTTGTAATTTATTGCACCCAAAGAAAGCCTCCAAACATCACACCCTGCTTTGCACAGTCATGCATTTTAAGGCTGCAACAATCAGAAATCCTGGAGGGACTGAAATCCAACATGCTACGTCTGGTCTCTACGGTAGACTACTTCTACATGGACTCTGGTCTGGGAGCTAAAATACGATTAGATAAGTGAAAATGTGTCAATTTTAAAACAGTAGATTTGTCATCAGTACAAAAAGAAGAAGATACTTGCTTTTGGTTCCAACATATTAGGCATAGATACTCCCCTGTCCATCCTTGCAAGTGCTGCACGGCCATCCTTAATGTGCTAAAGAATAGAACATACACAAATGTAATATAGTGGAAGGGGTCTGCAGGGTTAATGGTAATGAGTATGTCCTCTAATGACAGTGGGCTCAGTATTGGCTGATGGAGCGGGTAGCTGCGATACTCGGGGGTATCTTCGTTAGTACTCAGGATGGGCGTCGTGTTCACATGTTCTCTGAATGTTTCTATGATTCTATTTCAATGTGACATTTAGCTGGAGTCATAACACTGGAAACAACACACAGAACAAGACAAGGCGATGGTTGTACACTGCATCTACAGAACACTGGCTCAGCTACGGGGCAGTGCATGTTCGGGGAGCTGAAGTCAGTGCACTGGATGCCCTGTAGTTGACTTTAATCCAACAGTGATGCAAGCGTGTAGCGGGGGGTTTGGGGGTGGGGGGTGGGGAGTGGGCAGAGTGCATTCAGGTTCAAGGTGTCTCTTGCAACTCATGAGCAAGCAAATCTATGATGCAAGGTGAGGAAGCATGCCATGTAAGAAGCAGATGAGAGACATACCTGAAACTCTGCAGGACAACATGGGACAGAAAATGAGACTCACATTAATGGTTGGCTGTTAAATCCCTGCTAGCTACAACACTGCTACTGCTGTCCCTGAGCATTAAGCAAACATTAGAAAGTCCCTCTGTGCACACACACAGGAGGGTTTTATGCTAACTCTAAATCAGCACAGTATTCATCCCGGAGCTGCTCTCACCTCGGCCTCCTCCACACATGTCCCCGTAGCTGTTGTACTGAGTGAAATCTGTCGACTGGGGCTGCAGGGACACACACACACACACACAACAGAAACATCATGTTAGTGCGTCATTACTGAGAGCAACACACACAGAGTAGTTTCCTGTTTGGTCAGATATAAAGCATTAAATGTGCAGTTTGAAGTCAGATGTCAGGATGAGTGAGGTCTCACCCGATGCAGCCCGTTCCTCCCGTATCCGGGCAGAGAGTTCGTTTTGGTTGGAGAAGTTGGATCTGAAACAGAAACAAAACTTTAATTATACTCTGTTTCAGATTTTAAAATGCAAATAAAGCTGACAGCTGTACAGCAGACAGCTCTGTGTCTTTAAGCCGATGAAGCAGGGTCTGTACCTGCGTCACAGTTGGTCTGTTTGGGGTCGTATCGCTGAGCGGAGAGGCTTCGTGCGTGACGCTCCCTGATCTGGTCTTTCTCCATCTCCTCCTTCAGGATGAGCTTCCCCAGACCGGACTGAATCTGCACACACAATGAAAGAGTGTGTTAGCGAAGGGTTAAAGTGTGTGAATGTGACACAGATATGCAGAGAGTAAAGTTAGAAATAATAAAGGTGATTAAAAAGGTTTAAATCTGATGTTCTGTTGAGTCTGACGTTGTGTGTTTCCTGTTGTTTTACTCTTTTATTTTGAAATCCTGCAGCTTATGACATTCTTGCCTTTATTCTCTAAACTCACCTGTGTCTCATTAGTAATCACCCTGACCTGTTAATTACTAAACAGACACAGGTGTGTTTCCACTCTCCCTCCTCCTGCAGGTCGTCGTCACTCTGCTTGTGTTCATGCTCTCCAGCCTCGTTTCTAACTCTGCTTGGTTTCCTGGATTTGTCTGCCTTCTCTTAACAGACTTTAATATGTTTGAATCCAGAACTTTTAACTAAAAAAACTTTTCTAATTATCTGTATTTTCTGTCCTGAACTAACAAGAGTTAAAAATGTGCATGAAAAGATGTTAAGAAGTCACTTGGACTGGGGGAAAGTTCATTAAAGAACTCTGCTGAATCTTCATCTCTGCCATAAAGCCTGATTTATACTTCTGCGTCGAATCGACGGCGTAGCTTACGCCGGAGGTCCATGTAGCTCTGGTACCTACGCAGAGGCCTACACATGTAGCCGACATGCACCTCCTCCAAAATGTAACTACCCAGAGAACCGAAGTAGACCGCAAAACCTGCAATTGGAAGTATAAATCAGCCTTGAACCCTAAGCCCTTCTTGATTTAATTGACGTCACCTGTGAAGTGATTGCTTGCAGAAGGCTGTAAAGGCTCAAACTGCATAACTTGGAATGAGACAGCACTTTGTGACTCATCAGGTAACCTGCATGACATCATGTAGCTCACCTTAGTGGTGTCAGAATTTTTTATTGCACAGTTTTTACTTCCCTTAAATTCAAGGAGCTTAAGGGACTGACTGACTGATGGACATGTGAAGTTGTTTCGGATCGCATCAGATTTGACACGTGGTCATAACGTTGTAGGTGATTAGTGTGTATCTGACCTTTTGCAGAGACTCGATCAAAATCAAGCCCTGACGTTGGAGGTTTGGCTCGTGGCTCTGCTTTCAGAGTGTGAAAGGATGCAGGTAGCTGACTGAAATTTCGGACATGCAAAAGATTCATCCGACCAGTTGGAAGCAGCTGATTGGACCGTGATTGAACACTGAAAACTGCACGAAAAATAACGTGTGGTCCAGCTAAAACTAAGCCAAACTTCAAGATCAGTCATGCATCATCCCTGCAGGGTGGGCTAAACATGAGCTAAACTTTGTTGCCTCCTTGTTTTGAAAACCACATGAACACACCACGGTGTAAAGGTTAAAAGTAAACCCTCGTTGGTACAGTCGAGTTTTAAAGAAGCAGTAGAGTGTAATAGAATCAAGAAGTCAAGCTGTGTACTAGCGTGTTAGGCTGGACCACCTGTTGCTAATGCGTGCACTTCCAGTACAGAGCATGTGGAAATGCTAATGAGACACATGCAGATGTAAGATAAAGGTAATTGTCTCAAAGAGCAGACTCAAACTCAGCGTGCGGACTAAACCTTTAATCTCCTCTGACCGACCTTACTGAGATGTTCCTCCTGGAGCTGCTTTCTTTTCAAGGCCTCTTCCTCCTCGTCTTCTCTGGACCGCCTCCTCCCTTCTGGACCTGCGAGTGCCACACATGAACCCAAACGATTAAACATGAGACACATCCAGACGGACGCACAAGACATGTCTCTGCAGGAAACCATGCTCCACATGTTCTTAACACCAGATGAAATCCACAGCACAGAGACGGACAGACAGAGAGGAGTGCACAGGACGAGACGGAGGTGGACAGAGACAGACACAAATGTGAGACAGAGTTGACGAGACGGACAGACAGACGGACTTATTGGAGTGTCATTAGTTTACATTGACATGACGGATGTTTCCTCGTCATGTCAGAATTTAAAAACACAGAACAGCACGATGTAAGACGGACAGACAGAAGTCAGTTTGAAGTCAGTCTCGGTGATCTCTGTCCGGGTCATTTGTGGCGCTGCCGTCTCACTACAGCTCCTACGTGTGCAGAAGTTTAACATAAAGAAGTAAAGCTGATGCTGCCTCAAGCAGAAAATGATACAGCAGCAACAGAAACGCCACAAAGCTTCTGCTGTGTGCAAGCAAAAATAAAGATAAGTACTGAAGGCCTGGATCAGAGCGTGAGCGCAGCGTGGAGCAGGGATGCAGGTGAGCTGAGGGAGGCTGAGGAGAGGAGCAGGATGTTCAGCTGAGGTCTTTTAAAGCATGCCCGTCAGGAGCCGACTGTACCTAACACAGCCAGAGAGCAGGGCCAAAGGTCGCCCTCACTCCTCGAGCTGTCGTCCGGAGAGGGAGCGTGGGCAGCGGGGAAGGTGGCGGATCTGATGATGTCATCACCAGACTTGCTTTGGCGCGCTATGGCAGCTGTATCTATAGGTTGATATAACCATGGGAACTGAGCTATCAGTGTCTGGGTCAGGGAAACCTTCCTGCAGCAGCTGATCTCAAATAAATGCCAAAAAACATCTGTCCTAACACGTGACTGAGATCCTTCACAAAGAGTCAGGGCGGGTGTCACTGGCCGGTTTCTTCAGACCGACGTAAAACAGGACTGTGTAACTTTTGAAAATGCATCCTGGTTCAATTCACAACACAGAGCAGTTCTCCTGATTGTGAAAGATGCAAAACCTGCAGTTCCTCCAGTGTCCACTAGAGTGTGTCTCCTGCAGTGAGTCAGTCCCCATAGAGCCCCATGTTAAAATGTTACAGCAGAAATAAACATGTTTACAGCCTGGGACAAAAACAGTTTGGGTCTCTATAGCTCATTTCTCTCTTCATGACAACTGAACGGCTGAATTTGATCAGGACTCTCAAGTCTCACGCATTGGTTATGAGACACACTCATTTCAATCATAGATTGTATATATAATGGACAACGCCGCTCCGCCTTTTCCCATTGTATGGTTTTGAAGCCAAGATATCCCGTTCCAGAACGCTGCCATCTTGTAAATTTTCTGCAGCCAGTCCTACAGAGTTTCTCTCTACAGCAGCTGTCAATCAAAATAAACCCGGGTATAAAACCCCGTTTTTTAACCTCTAATAACGAAAAAGAAACTTTAAAAAAAAAAAGGGCCTTAAACACAAAACAGTCAAATACTAACTACACATCACCACAGCATACGGATGTGAGAAACATTCGTACCACGTGTAATTATTTTTTAAAGTTTGACTGTTCATTGTTCAAATGAATGGGGGAGACAGAGTTTTTGACCTATACTGCAGCCAGCCACTAGGGGGAGCAGTTTTTGTGGCAGCCTCACTTCGATTTCAACCTGTTCACACACTCCCACACCTTGCATTTCTCACGCAGAGTAACTACTAGGACAACACCCACCAAGTTGCGCCGCTTTTCTTCAAACTATGGAACAGGTAGGAATCAAGTGGGTTTCCCGTAGAATTCAGAAGGAGCTTGCCACGCACCAGCTCATCATAAAAAACAAAGAAATATAGCCACCCAACAGCCAATCAAAAAATAGCATCACTGTATCCGGGTAAAGGATAGAAAGGATGCAAAAGCGCGTTTGCAGACTGACCGACGCAGACTGGAAGACTCGGGATCCCTGTATCAAATGTGTACAGTAAGTCATCTCATCAATTGTTTTCGTAGAATATTTACTGAACGAAGTTACTACTTTTTCACAAAAATAAAGAGAGCTAGGGAGAGAGTAAGAGAGAGGGCAGTAAGGTAAAGGAAAAAAATAAATCCTCTATACAAGAACTTAAATAATATAATGAGAGCTAAAAGTCTCAAAATCTCACTCTGAACTGATTTAAAAACTTGAAAGCCCTGATTTATGTACAACTCACCTGTTTACAGCAGATTAAGGATTAAAGGGAGGTAGAATAGGGGGCGTGGCCTCTTTGAGTGACAGGTGTGAGCTGCTAGCTGTGTGCTAGGTGTCCCCTCAGCTAATCAAGTCACTGGATTTCTTTAGTCTAAGTAAACATTCAGGTCAGCTACTGTTACAGACAGAATCTCATTCAGTGGGAAACATACTAGAGAACTATTAGCTCCGCCCTCTTGTCCAAATATGGTCACTTCTGGCTGCAGAACTCCAACACTAATCAAAAGCTAGCGTCATATTAGCTCAACCATTATTCCTACAGTCTGTGGCACGCACACAAATGACTCTAATGAAGAGTTAACATCACGTTACAGGGACAGCTCATCAGAAGTTACACAGTCCTGCTCTCTGGACGGACTGATCAAACTTCAGTGACTTGACTCGTTCAGACGAACACAGTGCAGAGAGTGAAACATGTCAGACAGGAGAGACAGACTTCAAACACTGAAGGTGACTACAGATGGATCACAGACTCTGTTGGTTTACAGTAAGAGAGACCTGCTCTTAAACATTTATCCTCCCTCATGTACTCTGACTCAGTTTGTCTTCACTTCTCTTCACTCAGGGAAACAGCGGGTGATATGAGAGGAAACGTTACCGTGCAGTTTGTAGATGGGAGGTTTTCTGTAGATGTTGCTCCCCTGATCTGAAAAAGTCAAAGCAGAGAAATAAAAAACATTGAAAGAGTGACAGAGATTTTTAATTCAGACTTAAAGTGTGAGGTGATGTTTAAACACAAAGATGTGATGCACATGAATTTAATTCAGCCCTGAGTTAATGTTCGGTGGTGAAGGACGATGGGAAAGAAAGCAGAAGCTTATTCAGAACGGAGACTAACGATGGAGACGGACGGACAGACGGACGGCGAGATATATGAAGTGAGAGATAAACGGACAGATTGACAGACAGAAAGAAACATAATACAGAAATAAATTAACTAAGAAAAAAAGACTAAAATGACAAAAAAGGAAATAAAAACAAAGCATGGATAAAAGGACGAGAAAGGTGAAAGAATAAAAACAGAGATATCAATTAATTAGAAAGAAAGAAAGAAAGAAAGAAAGAAAGAAAGAAAGAAAGAAAGAAAGAAAGAGAAAATAAAATAAATTAAATCAATTAACTTTAAAAAAAATGAATGCAAAAAAGATAAATGAATAAAGAATGAGGAAAAAAAGGGGCAAAAAAATGCAGAGAAATTAAAATAAAAAATAGATAAAGAAAGAAAAACAAATAAACATTTTTTAAAAAGGAAATAAGCAAAAAACTCAAAAAAGAAACAAGAGAAAAATAAAATAAGAGAAAGGAAAAAAGGATGAGAAAGATGAAGGAGTGAAAACAGGGATATACATTAAATAGACATAAAGAAAGAAAGACAAGAAAATAAAATAGGGAAGAGAGAAAGTACAGAAAGGAAGAATGAAAGAAAAAAGAGACTTAATAAAAGAAATGACAGAAAAAAGGAGACAAAAATTAAAAAGATAAACTAAAAAGTAGAGAGGAAAGAAAGAAAGAAAGAAAGAAAGAAAGAAAGAAAGAAAGAAAGAAAAAAAAATATTGTTGGAAAAAAGAGAATAAATTGGGATAAAAAATAAAAAGAAGATTGAGAAAAAAATTAAAAGAAAACTACAAAAGAAAAAAATATTAAAACAAGGAAACAGGAAAAAAGATGAGAAAGAGGAAAGAGTAAAAACAGGGATCTGCTTTAACAGATAGATGGATAGATAGATAGATAGATAGATAGATAGATAGATAGATAGATAGATAGATAGATAGATAGATAGATCTATTTAGACAGAAAAAGGACAGAAGACCAAAGAAACAATGACAAACAGAAAAAACAAACAAACAAACAAACAAACAAACAAACAAACAAACAAACAGACAAAGGAACAGAGAAACAGAGAAACAAACAAACACACAAACAAACAAACAAACAACAAACAACAAACAACAAACAAACAACAAACAAACAACAAACAACAAACAAACAAACAAACATTGGAACAGAGAACAGAGAGTGGTGGGACGAGCAGTGACAGGGTGCGCTCCCGCTCCTACCTGGGAGGTGGAAATGTTTAGGGGTCTGAGAGAGAGGCGGGGTGACCGGCCGGCTGTCGGGCCTGAGCGGGAGAGGGGAGCTCCGGCCACTCGGCGGGTCGGTGCCTCCAGTGAGAAGAACCAAGAACAGAACGTAAGCAGGGACACTGACAGGGAGAGGACAGTGTGAGCGCTGCCACACACAGGGGACAGACGGGGGACGGACTCTGATTGGCTCTGAGAGATGCTGTTGATGGAGCCGTGTGCTGTGTGTATCATGGAGGCTGGAGCGATGTGTTATTATGAGGCATGAAGTTTAATATCTGTTAGTCTGTTTTCAATGAAGCACAGGTCTGTTAGTTCAGGGTTAAGATGTTATGTAAGATGTCCCAGCATGCAACACAAACTCATTTTAAACTTTCTTTTGGTCTCAACCACGGGTCACTAAAGTCCTGAGACTCATTTTAAAGGACACTACTCTAACTTGCTCTTATTCAAGCCCACATAAGTCCTGAAGCTCTGGGCAGCTTGCTCTTGTTTTGCGTCTTATTGGAGAGATGAGCTGTTAGCATCTCTACTCCCGAGTATATCATTGACCTTCCTACTCCTTGTGAGCGCACCCTGTCCTCTCAGACCAGCTGATATGGGTTATTGAAGACTGATTGAAGACTAATGGCTTTCAGGCTTTTGCAGTCTGAGCTCCTGAACTCTGGAATGACCTACCTGCAGAAATCTGGCGTGCTGCATCTGACTCTGATTTTAAATCTCTTCTTAAAACATTTTAAAAAGGCTTTTATTAGTGTGCAAATTTGTTGTTCGGCAACATATGTGTTTTTATTTTTTATTTTTTTCGCGAAGCATTTTTTAACTTTGTTTAGAAAATTACTACATATATAAAGATGATTATTTTTTTATTTTTATTATTTCTATGATACATAAATATTTTTAAGTGTATATTTTATACATTTTATGAGTGTTATTATTACTATTATTATTATTATTATTATTATTATTATTATTATTATTATTATTATTTATATTATTGTTATTATTATTATCTATTTTGTTATTATTTTTTTTTTGTCATATTACTAATATTATTGTTATTATTATCATCAGTGTTATTATAAATTTTATTATTACAATGTTCTATTATTATTATTATTTTTATTATTACTATTATTATTTTATTATTATTATTATGATTATTATTTTTTATTATTATTATTATTATTACTATTATTATTATTATTATTATTTATTATTATTATTATTGTTATTTTTTTTTTTTTTATTATTATTATTATTATCACTCCAGAAAACAGTAGGGTTATCTGGGGGAAACAGCAGCAAAATCCCTCTATGAATCAGGCTCAAAGTCTCCGGGCACTGATGTGATAGCGGACGGGTCTTAAATATATTTAATGTCATCATGCAGATGTTAAAAGGTTAAATGTGATGGTATAAACTCGATCCTGTATATTTACAGCGAATGGTGCAAAAACTAAGCAGCTTAAAAACAACCATCCATCCATTATCGACACCACTGATCCTGTACGCCGGGCTCAAGCTGATCTCAGTCACCAGCCAATCACAGAGCAGACACACAGAGACAGATCATAAACGCACAGGCAACGCAGAGTCGCCTTTTACTCCAACGAGCATGTCCTGAAGTCACCCTGCATGCACGGAGAGCGAACAGACTCTGCACAGACACAGACTCAGGAACATTTGAGGTGTGATAATTAAAGGTTCATGCTTGTTAGTGAAGAATCCTCGGCTGCAAAGGTTAGACTAACACACGATCATGATGGAGGTACAGAGTGGTGAGAGGAGGCCACAGATCCACGGGGACAGGAGATGAAGGGAGGTGGTGTCACAGGTGATGATGGAGATGCTGCTTTGGGAGGGTGGGCTTCAGGTCAGAGTGGAGTGGGGCCCTTACCTTGGCTATGGGGGAGGAAGTGGTGTCTGAAAGGGGAGGTGGGGCGGGAGTCACTATTTCTGGAGCCCACACTGTTACTGCACAGGGAGGAGCAGAGCTTCTGCATGCCTGTCAGAGCCTCTGCACGGGACGAGGAGGAAGAGGAGGAGGAGGAAGAGGAGGAGGTGAGGGACGAGGGGACAGGACCCCGGGAGCAGGCGGAGGCAGAGGTGGAGGAGGAGGGAGAAGGTGAAGAGGTGAGGGACAAAAGAAAAGGAGATATACAGGAATAAAAGACACCCAAAGAGAGAGAGGTAAGGAGCATTCAAGATGAACAGTAAGAAACAAGGAGAGTGTTCAGGCCGGTTCAGACCAAAGATCTGAAGAGGCGAGGGTTCTGAAAGTTTTTACTGACGCAACAAAAGGAGACCGTTTCTGCTTCCTGTCTTTGAAGTGGATTCTCTCTGCAGTGTGAGGCTGCACACACAAAGGCATAAGCTACTTTCACGCATGCACTGCACTCATCTAAATGTGCAGCCCCTCTCTAGCCAGGCTGCATGTGTGCACGCAAAAGTCTGACATAATCTGGACTTGTTCTCTCCAGCCAGGTGCAAAAAGTCTGCGCAACGTCGAGGCAGGTCGATGTGGGAACGCAGCAAGTTTTCTACTGTGGGAATCATACTCATGCATGCTGCACGCACTACCACACTGCAACCCTTCGCTAAAACCGAGCCGAGCATATCGAGCTGTGAGAGCTCATCAAACACAGATAATCCCCCGCTGTGAGGTGCATGAGTAGAATCAAATTCTTGAACATATCACGGCCTGAAATTCTAGAAAATGTCAGGAGTCGATGTGTAAAAAGGACTCTTCCTGCAGAGCTGGGAGCGTTTTGTTTGTGCTTTTGAACATAGCCTCAGTGACACAATAAAATAAAGATATTAAAGGTAGTAAAGTTAAATTTCCTGGCTCACATCTTTCCTAAATCTTCCCCAAATTTCTCGGCGATAGCTTCCTCCCAGTGGCTTAATGGACAGTTTCCTGCTACATCCAAAGACTTTTATTTCTATCCACAGATATTTGGTTTGAACCGGCTGTCACACCTTCAAATCAAACTTCAACAGAAACAAAAATCAGGTACATTTATTCTTAAAGGTGCAAAATTGACTTTAAAGTTGTTATTCTGTAAAATGAGGGATTTTCATGTCAAAACAAAGTTAAAAACAAAAATCACATAACAACCCAGAGTCAATTTTGTAGACGTTCTCCTTTAAAGTGAAGTGAAGTGAGAACCCTTCAGGAGGAGGGTCAGTGAACGCATCATCTACCTTATAGAAGCACTGAGTTAGTAACAAACAGAGTGACCTTATTTAAACACACTCACACACTCAGACACAGCGGGTCTCTGGGATCACTCACCTGGCCGGTGGAAATGCTGAGGTGACCGTGACAAGGTGGGGGTGTAACCATGTCGATTATACACAGGTGAGCCTATGGAGCCCTGACTGGTGGACCTCTGGAGGATGCGTTCCCTCCTGTCGTAAGAGCCCTGATAGAAACACACACACACACACACACACACACACACACAGAAACACACACAGGTTAAGAACTGCCAGGATCAAGAGGTATCTGTAGATTTTACATCACGTATAAAATCCCACACTCACCTCACCCGGCGGAGTCGGCGACATGTTTCTTGAGGACTGAAAAGAGTAAAGTCAGAGTCTGATCATCTTTGATAAAGTTACATCTCATCATGTGAGTCCTTTCAGATCAGTTTGTCGACTTCCTTTAATCAGGCTGCCCTAATAAGTCTCTAAAGACTCTTCAGCTGGTCCAAAATACTGCATCTTGAGTACTGACTAGAACGAGGAAGAGAGAGCTCATCTCTCCCGTGTTAGCATCTCTACTCTGCCTCCCCATAAAATCTAGACTAGAATTAAAAATCCTTCTTCTTAATGATCAGACACCTTCATATCTTAAAGAGCTCATAGTGCCCTATTACCCCTCTAGAACACTACGCTCCCAACATGCAGGCCTGCTCATCGTACCTAAAGTCTCTAAAAGCAGTATGGGAGGTAGAGCCTTCAGTTATCAAGCCCCTCCTTAAGAATCATCTACCAGTCAGGGTTCTGGAGGCAGACACCCTCTTTACTTTTAAGAGTAGGCTTCAAACTTCCTTTTTGATAAAGCTTATAGTTAGAGCTGGATCAGGCTTGGACCAGCTCTTAGTTATGCTGCTATAGGCTCAGACTGCTATAGGCTAAGACTGATATAGACTCAGACTGCTATAGACTCAGACTGCTATAGACTCAGACTGCTATAGACTCAGACTACTATAGACTCAGACTACTATAGACTCAGACTGCTATAGGCTCACACTGCTATAGGGTCAGACTGCTATAGGCTTAGACTGCTATAGACTCAGACTGCTATAGACTCAGACTGCTATAGACTCAGACTACTATAGACTCAGACTACTATAGACTCAGAGTGCTATAGGCTCACACTGCTATAGGGTCAGACTGCTATAGGCTTAGACTGCTATAGACTCAGACTGCTATAGACTCAGACTGCTATAGACTCAGACTACTATAGACTCAGACTACTATAGACTCAGACTGCTATAGGCTCACACTGCTATAGGCTCAGACTGCTATAGGCTAAGACTGCTATAGACTTAGACTACTATAGACTCAGACTGTTATAGGCTCAGACTGCTATAGACTTAGACTGCTATGGTCTCACACTGCTATAGACTCAGACTACTATAGACTCAGACTACTATAGACTCAGACTGCTATAGACTCAGACTGCTATAGGCTCAGACTGCTATAGGCTCAGACTGCTATAGGCTAAGACTGCTATAGGCTCACACTGCTATAGGCTCAGACTGCTATAGACTCAGACTGCTATAGGCTCAGACTGCTATAGGCTCAGACTGCTATAGGCTAAGACTGCTATAGGCTCACACTGCTATAGGCTCAGACTACTATAGACTCAGACTACTATAGACTCAGACTGCTATAGGCTCACACTGCTATAGGGTCAGACTGCTATAGGCTTAGACTACTATAGACTCAGACTACTATAGACTCAGACTGCTATAGGCTCATACTGCTATAGGGTCAGACTGCTATAGACTTAGACTGCTACAAACGCAGACTGCTACAAACTCAGACTGCTATAGGCTTAGACTGCGGGTCTTTCTCAATAATATTCCAAAGACAACAGTCTAGACCTGCTCTATGTGAGATATGTTTTTATTATGATTTGTTTCCAGATGAATAAAAATGTTTGATTTATTGATCTGGATTATCTTGCTCGGCACCACAGAGGTCAAAGAGTTCAAACAGCCAGTCATAAAAATGCTAACAAGCTTGGAACACATCACTCTATAACAGGACTAGGAATATAACGTCCACTGCTTTGTCTGTTCAATGAAAAATAACTGCACCATGAATCATCTCCTCTCTGCGTGACAAACAAAACTGTTCCCTGATTTTAGATTTCCGGCGTCATCAGCTCACAGTACGCCGTCTCACCTTGTCGTCAGGTAAGGGGGAACGCTCCCTCCTGGCAGTGTGGAGCTGTGAGGGACACACAAGGTCAGTGCTGCATAAAAAAGCCTCACACACACACTGTGAGGACACATTTTTGAACAGTGATGCATCTTTTACTTCTGGAGGACAATAACCTCACAGCTAAACAGAGGATATAATGTGGAATATGTATCTTGATGCACAGTACAGTGCGTGCATGAATCCTGCACGTGCATGAAGATGGCGTGCATGCAGGAGAAGATGCATGCGGTCTGTTTGATTACCTCTCCCACACTCTCTTGTCTCTCGTCTCTCTCATCCAGGGAGGTGGAGTACAAAGGTTCATAGGTAATAAGATCGGGGCGCTCAATGTCATAAATGGCTTTGACTTTGGGAATGGCAGCTAGGTCTCTGTAATCAAGGATCTCATTGTCTACTTTTGCCTAGGGAGACAAATAAGACAAACATGCAAACACACACGGGGTAAATACAGGAGATCAGCACAGTCCAGTTCTACAATCAGACAAGGTGTTACCATCAGAGAGGAGCATCTGACTGGAGAGGCAGAACTAAAGACACATTTCAAAGAGGGATCGAAAATCAGTTCTTACATAGATGGTGTGACCCGGTGAGCCAGGTATGCTTGAACCAGGTCTGGAACAAATACTCTCGGACGACGACCTCGTAGGCTGTAAGAGAAAAAACACACACACGCGTTAGTGGAAGAAACGTGTGTGTGTCCGTAGTCTCCCATCATCCACCACAGCCTCCTGCCTTCTGCACATCTGAACTTATCTCTACACGGGATGAGGAATGGGAGGGGGGATCGTGGCTCGGTGTTTGCCTTTCGTTAACGGTATGAAGAACTTAAATGTCATCTCATGGTTTGGGTCATTCATTTACAAACTTGCAAAGTGAATGAGAGCGTCAGCGCTGTGGTTTTAAGATGCCGGTTAACGTGAAATGAGGAGTCTGGATGGCAGCAGGGAGTCATTAAATGAGCTTTAACCTGATCTGTACATGGGGAGTTAGAGAAGGAGTATTAGTCGACTGAGGCATCGAGTTCGCTCTCCAAAATGTGTGCACATCTTTGTTTCATGCACGTCTGATATGAGCGACGACTACGAGCCTGTTTACACCTGGTGTTAACATCTGCAAAATCAACACCTGAGACATCAGGATCCTGTGCTGCTGTGATGCTGCTAACTACAAACATGGACATGACAGCTCCTCAAAAGTGAAGCCAGAGAATCTAGAGCTCCCCCTACTGACTGACTGACTGCAGTATAGGTCACAAGCAAGAGGCAACCCCCGGTCTCAAAATATGAAGCCCATGAGGAAGTGTTATAAACTGCAGTTCATTGAGAATCCGCTTGAGGCTGGCTGCAGAAACACCAGAAACCACATACACACCCATTCAAAGAAGACGATCTTTGCAGCATTAATAAACATGTTTACAGCCTGGTTCAAAAAAAGGCTTGGGTCTACATCGCTAATCTCTCTATCAGCACACACTGTATTGTGGGGTGAGTTTTTTCTAACGTGATGGTTCAGAAGATATTAAGATTTCAAGTTTTTGCCCAAATAAGGACATGACTGACTTGGCTCCAAAACAGGAACACATAGCTGTTGGCTAAGAGGCTCAAACTCCGCCCCTTTACGTCACACTCTGCCTGGTTGAGTTCCGCATTTCCAATATGGCTGCTGCTGCCGATTGGCTTTAAAACAGCCCTCAGGAACAGATGGGTGACGTCACGGATACTAAAAACAATATTTATACAGTCTATGGTCATAAGCTCCGCCTCCTCCATGTTAACAGATGGGACATGGGTCAAACTCTACAATCCAAAAACAGGTCAAACAAATGTTCCTCCAGGATTGGCTCCAAATTAGCATCATGTCTGCGACAGTCGGGGGGGATATTTTGGCTTCACTAGAGATGCGTTGTCTAACTATACATCATTTCACATGATGTCACACACGTGTGGACCCGCCCCCCTGGAGGCCAAAAAAAGTAGGGGTGTAGCGATTCATCCACTACATCGACGTATCGATTTATATTCCTATGATCCGACTACATCGATCTGTGCTCGGCAAGTCGGCCTTCCGGACGACATATATCGATCTAACATCGTTTTAAAAGGTAATAAATGGATTGTATCCATACTAGGAAATAACACATTGGATTTAAACACGGCAGACTTTATATGGATGTGTTTTTTTTTACACTTTTAATGATAAAGACGTTAAATGTTACTCAATTCAGGCTGCCTGTCTGTGACGCCATCGCCACACGCCAGCAGACAACAAAACATAGCATGGAGGACGGCAGAGGAGAAGCCGGCGAGCCAGAAATGATGGCGGTCCACGAGTGGAAACACTTTGACTTTTACAAAGACGGAGACGTTCTAAATAAGTCGTTCGCTGTTTGTAGAATATGTAAAGGTCAAGTAAAGTTACCACTTTCCAACCACCTACTAAAGGCGCCATGGGATTTCACACAACACAAACCGTCCAGGCGCATCTTGCAGCGTTCATCAAGGTAACATCAGCTCTGCAGAAGCCTCAGGCCTCGCCAGCATGTTTAGTCAGAGACGAGGACAAAACTCGGCTTGGGCGAATCTAGGACTGTCCAGTATCAAGGTGTTTATTTCACAGTCACACTGGTTGAATTTTTGGCTAAAAAGTTACTGAATCGATTTCAAGTCACTGAATCGTTTCGGATCGTATCGTTGTAAATGAACCAATCGTCCTTTAATCGTATCGGCAACCACGAATCATGATACGAATCGAATCGTTGTTAAAAAGAATCCTTACACCGCTAATAACAAGGCTTTGAACTTTGAACTGACTCTGCTGCTAACACGTGTTTAAACACTTTATAAAATGCCTGACGAGGAGACGAGCCCGGGTTCTGCTTCTTAAGAATCCCACCAGAGAAAGAAAACCCTGAGAGGAGGAGGCGTGGATTCATTTGAGGGAACAAAACAAGGATCAAAGTCCACACGTCTTTGAACATTTCATTAACGGTGAGTTGAAGTAAACACATGAAGAGTATTTTAATTCATGTGGGTTTAGTCGACGTCGTTGACGGTGAACTTTAGGGAGGGAGAGACGGTTTTACACGTAGAGTGTCTCACCCTACAGCCCTCAAACTGCAGTGTTACTGACCCGACAAGATCCTAAACACATCTATCTGTCTGTACTTTAAAAGTCTTTCATCCTGGCGGCGGTGTAAAGGGAAGGGCTCTTGTTGAATTTAATGTGGCACGTTGTGAACACGCTGTTAAAAGGTGCACAAACGTTGCCTCTCAGACTCAAGAGGTGAGACCTAAATGAGTCCTGAGTGTGTTCACACCCGCACGAGGATCTGCTGTATGTTAACACCAGGTGCAAACAGGCCTTCAGGTGTTTCAAACAAGACTGAATGGCTCCTTATGAGACACAGAGAGGGCACTGCAGGCTGTCTCCAGCAGATGGCAGCATACAGTGCAGTGTGTCCTGCTATGTACATGGAGGAACACAGGATGATGCCATCTCATAGCCAATAGCGAATACAGTACCTGCCTTTGTGTTTTTGGAGGAATAAGAGGGACGGAGGCAAGAGCTGTGGAGGAAGGGAGAGGGGGGGTTCACAGGACATCACACAGGGGTTTCACCTCTGCAGCCCCACACACACACACACACATGTAAATATGCACATGAACAGATAATATTTATACACACACACTCACACACACACAGCAGCGCCTGAACAAGCAAATGACTCAGACTACAGAGGGTTTAACAGGTAAACAGGAAGCAGCGTCTGCAGAGTCCTGAGCTACACGTGGGGTTTACTCCCCGATAGAAACATGTGATCAGGACGGGTCGATCAGTAAAGAGTCAGAGAGGACAGGATCCCTACCCGCTCCCTGTGCCGCTCCTCCGTCCGGGTCGTGTTTTTGCAGCCGGGATGCCAGACCGTCGATCCTGAAGGAGGAGAGCAGAGAGAGAGGAGACCAGAGAGAGAGATTCAGGATGTTGCATGTTTGTTTTTTTATTTGGTGATTGTTTATCATCAGTTATATTTGTTTAATAGAAAATCAGAGTCCTCATTTAGATTTCTTTTTATGTTTTTACAGTTTTTTATGCCCTCAGGTTGAAAACATACCTTCCCATAAAACAGAACAGTCTGATAAATGTCAATAAAATCAATGTTTGCAAAATCCTGACCTACAACTTCTGCAGGATGCATTTTAATCTGCACGCTTCAAATATGTTGATGCAACCTGGAAAATTTGATCTATGTAAACTGAAAGTTAACTTTGTTTCTGTTGTATTTCTTTAAGATTGGAAATTAAATAAAAGGAGTTTTTTTCATACATGTATCCACAACTTAACTCTTTGAAAACACATGAAGAAAGCAGAGAGATAGTATTTCAAACTGCACCAAAAACCCCAAACCCCTAAATGAATTTTTGCAAGAATCTGGAGAAAATCTGGAGCTTTATTAATATGCTTTATATCAGGACAAACACTGAGCAGAACTTCCTTCATATAATGTAGTTAGTCCAAATATGATGTTAAATGTTGCATGCACATAAAATAAAATGTCCAAATTTTCCTCCATGCCACATCTTGACACATACTGACTCAGTGTTTGCGAGCTGTTATCAGAAATGTGACGTGTGGTGTTCAAAATGCAACATCAGTCGAATCATAAAGATATCTTTACTCCATATTCTGAAGGAATCAAAGTGATCCCATTCCTGAGATCAGATCAGACATTTCACAACGCTGTGGTCGGATCATGCTTTAAAACATCTCCGGACTCTGAGGTGTTTTGAACAAACGTTGACTGCAGGTTGATTCGTCTGCAAACAGCAACGCGGCGCCCGTCCTGCAGCAGTTTAATCTCTGTAAGTAACGGGTCGTAAAGTTGATTCACTGAACAGACAAGAAAAGACTGAAGAGTCCTCGACTGTCCAAGTTCAACAAAAACAGGAGAGTGAAGGCCTGGACCACAAACTCAAGACCCCTCTGTGGATTCTTCTGGAAGGATATAATAACACACTTTCTGACTCCAAGATTTAAAATTAACCAGCAGCGTTTGAGTGAGGGGACGAGTGTTGGAGACCGTGTGGTAAACCAACAGCAGATCATTGTCATAGTTTAGAGAACCTTCCTGTAAACCAGCATCATTGCAAAAGAAATAATAAGTACGTTTGGAATAGAAGTTAATTTCTCTTTGTTACATCATACTTATGGCCGGGAATCTGTTACACAAAATCATCTGCAGGAAACCTTCAACATAGAAGGAGACAGGACTGCTGGCACTCTTATTACATCTCTCAAACACAAATAACTGCATTCACCCTGTTAATGTACTGTATATCCTGACTTTGATAACACTTTATATTAAGGTACACATATTAAACATGTACTTTTTGCTTGTTAGCATGCTTATCAGCTGCATACTGACTCTTAATTTGTCTAAATAAACTTGAAGATCTTTGGGAGGTATTCCTACACAGTCCCTTCTCTGTTTCCAAAATCCCTGTTCTTTTTCCTTATTGTTATTCTGCACAACGCAGCATAAATATGTCATAGAATTAAAGTTTTAACCATAAAGATGTTGATATATGTGGTACATTATATTAAGATTATATTGCTTTTGATGCATGAACATAAAATCCAACTATAACCTTATAACTGCAGCTAAACTACCCCCATTAGCATCACCAGGAGAGCCGTATCTTTGCATATTTAATCAAACAGTGACCTCAACATATTCAAATACTTCTTGACTTTATATTTTTGGGGGGTTATGCCTTTATTGGAGAGGATAGAGGGAGAGAGTTAAGTGACGTGCAGGAAAGTGGCTGAGGACTGCAGCCTCTATACATGGGGTGCATGAACTAACCACCCTGCCAAACCAGCACCACATTCAAATACTTTAAACAGATCTTAAATATGCAGACCAAACGTTAACGATCTTGTTATTCGTGCAAATACAATCGTGAGAAGGTTTTGTTTAAAGCTACTGTCAGGGTTTTTCATTTTGTGTTGTTTCTGGCGCCCCCTGTGGACACAATATGTAGCATGTAGTCACATTCCCCTCTTGTATCGCTTACTTTAACTCTCCCTGACCCTAACTCGCTTCATCTGTGCTCCTAAATCGTGTACGCAAGTGCCCTAAGTCACAAAAGAGGAGAGGGACTTCGTTCCATCCTTCCTTCCTTCCTTTCTTCCTCCCTTCCTTCCTTCCTTCCTTCCTTCCTTCCTTCTTTCCTTCCTCTGAGTTTGACAACATTGCTGCTCTGTATCTGTACAGGTTTTGAGGTCTCTGATGGCGCTCTTCAAACGACTCAAAAGCAGCATTTCCAAAATATTTTGTGCTGCAATAAAGCAGGCGTTCAACTCTTATAAAAGACAAATATAAATGAGGAAGTTACATTATTAAAACACTAAATGTTCTGCATCCTACAGAGACAATCAGCTCTTCATCGCCCTTCACTGTGATCGTCTAAACCTTCATAAAGTCTGCAGGATGTTAAAGGAGAAGCACGGAGAGTAACTCAGAGTTCACAGAGTCCACAGCACAACATGTAGGCAGACATACCCACCACATAAAACCTAAATATCTTTGTTCCTTAGCTCTGAGAGGCACGGTATAAAGCTTTGAGAGAAACAGAAGTGTGCTCACTCACCTTGCAGATACATCTCCTCTCCTTCCGTGAACATCTGATTGCACCGGCTGCATCTCGCACAGCTGGGGTGGTAGTGCTTATCTCCTGCCTGAAAAAACACAGAGTGCACAAAACAGAGCTGACATCACAGGGAAATGAAGATCAGTGAAGCCTGCAGGAGAGCGATGGGAACCAGGCTGAGACTTCCAGGAAGTAAAACCCGGTGCTCTACCTTCACGTTTGTTTCCTCCAACGACTGAACAGAAGGAAGCTTCATCTCAGGCTGTGCACGGCTGACCTCTGTCACTTTACTTCAACCGCTCAGTGACGTGCACGCTCTTTACTAAGACCTTTAAAGTTTAAAAAAATAATACGATTATTCTGCTTCTCTAAAAACCATGAGAGCAGCCAGTCTGTCGCAGTGAAGCTGTCCTCACATGTCCTCTTTATAATAACCCTCACAATGCAATCAAATAGAAAGATGTGACAGCTGGAGCCTCAGACTCTCTCTCCACTTTGATACAGCACTTTGTATGCAGAGAGCACCGCCACCATAATGCCTGTGTGACTTTGACCAGAGCTGATAAATACCCAAATGAAGTTTAGCCTCTGTATAACAGCCCTCAGTCACATTTCAGCTGCAGAGTGTCCACTCAAAGATACAGACACTGAATAATATTTGCATTTCACTGAAGCAAACGTAACCGCCTACCTCCTACTCTCCTCAGAACCCTGCACGGCTAAATATCCCTCTCAGGTGTAATAGTGGTGCTCATGCTATATGTGTAGTGTGCCATTAAATACTCTCAGCAGCTTTAAATAGCTGCAACAATTACAGCTGCTTTAATAATCCACTTACATCACGCTCTTGTGCAAAAAAAAAAAAACGCTGCTAACAAAGTGAAGACCTGACTCCTGGACAAGTGGAAACCTTAGGAGCTGAGATATGGAGCTAAGGCACAACTGCAGTTCCTCCACTGTCTCCTGCAGTGAGTCAGTCCCCATAGAGCCCCATGTTAAAATGTTACAGCAGAAATAAACATGTTTACAGCCTCGTACAAAAACAGTTTGGGTCTCTATAGATCATTTCTCTCTTCATGACAACTGTACGGCTGAATCTGATCACACACGTCATATCAAATCAATCTGCAGAGGAGAATAGAACGGAAGAGATCAAAGCAGAATAGAATGGAACGGAAGAGATCAAAGCAGAATATAATAGAACAGAACAGAACAGATCAAAGTGGAATAGAATGGAATGGAACAGATCAAAGGAAAATAGAATACAATGGAACAGATCAAAGCAGAATAGAATAGAATAGAACAGAACAGATCAAAGTGGAATAGAATAGAACGGAACAGATCAAAGTGGAATAGAATGGAACGGAACAGATCAAAGGAGAATAGAATAGAATGGAACAGATCAAAGGAGAATAGAATAGAATGGAACAGATCAAAGTGGAATAGAATGGAACAGAACTGATCAAAGGAGAATAGAATACAATGGAACAGATCAAAGCAGAATAGAATAGAATAGAACAGAACAGATCAAAGTGGAATAGAATGGAATGGAACAGATCAAAGGAGAATAGAATAGAACGGAACAGATCAAAGTGGAATAGAATGGAATGGAACAGATCAAAGGAGAATAGAATAGAACGGAACAGATCAAAGTGGAATAGAATAGAATGGAACAGATCAAAGGAGAATAGAACAGTATGGAACAGATCAAAGGACAATAGAATGGATTGGAACAGATCAAAGCAGAATAGAATGGAATGCTTCTAATTGATCAAAGCCAAATATCAACAGTGATTAATTGTAGACAGAAAAAGAATCACCAGGGACGACCATATACATGTCAAACTAATCTGAGTGAAAGAGTCGGTCACATGTCCCCTCTGCCTGTTGACACTGTGGTAAAAACTCTCTCTATAGCTCATTTCTCTCTTCATGATGACTGTACGGTCTCTGAACTTTAACCTCGGGGTTAAAGTTTGTGGTGTTGGAGCCTTTCTGAGATTTGTTCATGTCCACACTCCAGGCTTCAAAAAGGCAGTCAACAAACCAATCAGTGACGCGATGCTGCTGGCTGCTTCAGATATCTTTACAGTCGATGTTCTTGGGTCAGTGATCAGACCATCAGACAGACTGATCTGTTGGCAGCAGCTCAGCGGTGAGACGATGAAGCCTGTTCCCATTGTCATAAAGATCTGCCTGAGCGCTGGATTACTGTAAGCCCGGCTGGCTGGCTCGCTGTGACATTTTCATACCACTAAGTGACACATAACTCTATGTCTGATTGGATCATCGTCTGCAGGACTGACAGGCGGACGTGAGACCAGGAGCAGGAGAGCGCTGGTGATGTTTGGAACTGGGCTCAGATAAATAAATCACAAAGAGTCTAATAACATTACGTACAGCTTTATAAGTTATATATTGAATATAGTGTCACATCACATTAGAGATTTTGTATATTTTGTGATAAAGCGTGCATCAGTGAGAGCAAAATGGATTTTAATTGAGATGGACGGACACAAACATCTGCTGAGATTAATCTCTTCATTGACTTTGGTCATGTCAAGAGTCTGTTTGGCTCTCTGATGAAGAGATTACACAAGAGATTATCAAACTACATTTCACAATCTCATCCAATGCAACATCCTCTATCTTTATTAGAGCCAGGACAAGCATGAACTAACTCTAAACTTTGGATACTCATTCTCATATATGCTGCTATCTTATTGCTTAAACTCCCCCTGGGCAGGATTTAGAAGAGATCCAGGTGTGATAGTAGTTCTAAATTTAAAGGAGCATTTCATATATTTCTCATCAGACACCTAACCGTAGAAGGAGACCAATCAGAGGTGTGTTTGTCGGGGTGTGTCCACATGTCTCACCTCTAGCACCTTCCCTGTGATGAACTGATGACACGCCTCACACTGAACTCCAAAATGGATCTGGTAGTCCTTCTCACAGTAGGGGGCGCCATCCCTGAAAGACAGAGAGAGACATATTCTAAAAGCAGTTTCCAGCAAAGTATATATAAACTTAAATATATTAAACAACACAACATTTTTATAGTAACAGCGATAAGGTAGATGAAGCAGACTTTAGGGGTGCAGAAAGATAACATTAACATCCAGAACACAGCAGCTTGAATCCGGACACATACAAGAAAATACGACCATATCACCCCCGGTTCACTGGCTCCCCTTTCAATACAGAATCCATTTCAAAATCCTGTTATTAGTCCATAAAGCACTCAATGGTTCAGCTCCCCAGTACATCTCTGACTTGCCCAGAGTGTATACCCCGACCCGGATCCTTAGGTCAGCAGGTGAAAGTCTTTTAAATGTACCCAGGGTCAAATCAAGGTCCGAAGGGGCCCTCAGCTACTGTGGTCCATCTTTTTGGAACAAACTGCCTGCTGACCTCAAGTCCATAACAACTGTCTCCACTTTTAAACTTTTAAAATAAGACTCAAAACATATTTATTTTCTCAAGCGTATGAATGATATAATGACTGTTGTGACTGGATGCATGTGCAGCAACACTTGCTGTTTGTTTGATTGCTGTGTCTGATGTATGCTGGGTGTATCTATTGTTTTTCTCTTTTTATTTATTCTATTTGGAAAAATGCTTTTTTTTTTTTTTATTCTCCATGTAAAGCACATTGAACTTACATGTAATGAAATATGCTTTATAAATAAAAATGCTATTGCAATCTATCCTGCATAAAATATTTCAGCACAGAGCTCCTAATATCAAACATAAAATATGAAACTTAAAGCCACAGTCAGGGTTTTTAGTGTTGTGTTGTTTCTGGCGCCCCCTGTGGACAAACTATGTTGCACATAGTCCCATTTAGAGTACTGCTAATCTGGATTTGGTCATCTCTAAAAGTCTTTATCAGGACTTTTTGATCCAATCAACTTTCAATCTGAAAAACCAGAACAGAAGTAGGATGTATGAACTGATCCTGGGTCACAAAATCTCCAAACACAGATCACCGTCTGTTTGAGGTGCTTACTTGCTGATGTACTCCCCGGTTAGCACTTTGCTGCAGGCCTTGCACTTGAAGCATCCGAGATGCCACTGTTTGTCCAACGCCAGCAGAGCCTGTCCGTTCTTGATGTCTCTGCCGCATCCTGCACAGTCTGAGGGGAACACAGAGGAACAGGTGAAAACACAAAGAGGTGACGCTCTCTGAGACAACACACACCTGTCAGGTGAATCAATGCTGGTTTTCAGGTTTGCAGCATGTAACAACAGCCTCAGGGGGGTCAGAGTATCATCATCAAGGTCTGATTTATTCCCTGCAGAGTGAGACATCCTGGGACACTAGGTGGTGATAGAGAGCAACCAGCTAGGCTCTGACAGCTGCCTCTTCCCATCATCCACGTCCCTCTTACCCCGGCTCTAAAAGCTCCTTCTACATCAAAGTGGGATCCCGAGGCTCTCAAAGTGTGAGAGGTTGATTTCTAAAAGAACAATCATCTTGTCATCTCGTCTTTAACGAATGGAGGATGAAAGTAACACACAGCCCTTCTGCAACCACAGGGGACGATAACCGCGTACGGCATAACGAGGCTGCGAAGATGACGTGGGGAGATTCAGCATGCCTTATTTATAGGTGACCTTGTCTAAAAGCTCTTCAAACGCCAACGGAGAGAGCACGGGGAGGGTTAGAGAGAGGGAGAGGACAGGAAGAGGAAGAGGAGAGGGGAGTTTGTAGAGGACGGGTTTGCGGGCTGCAGAGGAAATGCACGGCTTTGCATTATTCAGTCGGAGCCGTCTTGGTGTTATTCATAAAGAAACACGGTGGGAGGAACGCTGCTGCGTTTAGAGCAGATTGAGGGGCAGGAACTCCCTGAATGATACCTCGCCTTCACTCCCGTCTCTTCAGGCGGAACAAAGCTGCAGGAGAGCTCCTCATGCTGTATTTTCTGCTTCATGTTACTCTTAACAAAGATAGTTGCTTACAACGCTGCTGAGAGCTGGAGGAAGGGAATGACGCCAATGCAGTTTACAGGTGCGCCCCATGTACGAAGGCTCGTAGCGGTCACTCGTACGTCTTCCCTCTCTGTTAAGGCGGTACACACTACAGCAGTGGTGTCCAAACTTTTTTCAAAGGGGGCCACATTTGATGTCGTCAGATCTAGGGGTGAGCCCGACTAAGGATTTGCTCAGTCGAATCTGATCCATCAGATTTTGCCCATAGTCGACGAATAGTCGATGTTTGTTGTTTTTCCTTATTGACCCAAAGTCTGCATGATGGTGACCGCATGACAATATCACGCATAACCCTTTACAATTAAGAGACTCATAGCTTAAAGTAAAAGGGACAACAGAATATTGTAAGCATAAAAATTTGATTTTTTAATCTATATTGCAAAAACAACGAGGTGATGAAGGAGAGAAAACTCAAATAAGGCCACCATCAGTTAAACATGGAACAACGCTCCACTATAGAATAAGGAATCAGGAGATATTTAAACAGTGTTCACACAGCAGAGAGCAGCACTGCAGAGGGTAGTCTGTCCAACTTAAGGCTAAACATTTGTATAATGTTCAAAATCAAACCTGAACCAGCTAAAGGGTTTTTAAATCTCTTAACAGAACCTTTTAAAACAGTCTTTCATCGCGTCTTTGTCCGCTTGAGTCTTTTCAAACTGCACGTGAGGAAAACCATCGTGTGTACGGGCAGAAGTGCACTCCTTGCTCTGTTGACTGTAAATCCTGTCTTTGAGAATATCCTCTCTGATGGCGTGGAGGTGGATGGGATGCTGTGGATTGTTTTTGAGGCTTCAGACAGCTTTGGGTATCTGTCCTCGTTCTTTTGGCCCCGTACAGTTTTTGTGTGGTCCGGTAATCCTTGATCTCACAGCCCTCTTCATGAAGCTGCTCCTCATCTTCATCACTATTTTTTAGGATCAACTGAAGTTTTATTTCCTGACATTTTGAGCTGCCATGAACGTAGAAAGATTTAAAGGCCAGCTGAGGTACATCTGCTCCACAGGTCCCCGCTAAATGGGAGAGTCCACCTTTAATTACCAGGGGAGATTTAATTACCACTTTAAGGAGATTTAACACTTCAAGAGCTGTTCTCAGAATTACATTAAATAAGTCTATATTTATATCAAGGATATATGAGGCACTATTTTTACAGGAAACAGGAAAATAATGTAAAATTAGACATTGAGCACCCCCATGGTTTGAATGGAATGATCCACGTTTCATATGCAAATATTCGACTATGAGATTGGCAGTCGACTAAGACTCGTTAGAACCAATCGGCGAATATTCCACTATTTGGGGTCACCCCTAGTCTACTTTGTCAAAACAAATCAGTCTTTTCCTGAAACATCAAAATATTAATTTCATTTGTTTAAATTTTGGAGAAGTCTAGGCGTAAAACGTTTAAACCCAAGACTAGAAAAAAGGGAATAAACCGTGTTTTTTTGGCTCATTTCATAACAATCTCCAAAAAATCCTCTTTCCATCAGAAACTTTTGGACCAACATTGAAACTAAAAGTTAAGTTTTACAGTTTCTTTAATCCGATATTTACCAGGACAGATGACTCACACACAGACAGGCTGCTGTTTCTCAACATGTCTGTGTCCATAATTCAATATTCATGAAGTTTGATGATGCATTTGAACTCTGCTCTAAGTGGTAAGCTACATTTGTGCAGGTTTTAATGTGCAGCAAGGATCCTGATGCAGACCTGTAAGTTCTTCCTCCCAGCTTCATTAAATGTCATGAATCATCCCAGGAAGCTCAGACTGCATTAAAGTCTCTGTAGAAGTCAAAGCAGCATCCTGTCAAAGGAAATGAATTGCTCTGCATGTTACCTTTTGTAATAAACAATACTTACTGCTGGAGCCCAGGATGTCCTTTGGCCCTGGAGACATGGGCTCGACACAGTACTGACACAGACAGTCCTTCCCATTAAAGGTCACCCTGTCCCCGGCAGGGAACGGTCGTCTGAAAGCAGAGCGACATCAACAATCAGCCAACGAGACAGGAGCTGTGGCCTCTGGGCGAGTGTTTATTAGCTGGGCCTGATGATGTGGATGTGTGTCAACACTGAGCGCCTGAGGACGGCATTCAGTCTGATGGTTCAAACGTGACAGACACCATCGTACTGTACGCCGTCTGCTGGAACACCTCCCATACTGGAACGCCTCCCATACTGGACCTGAACTGTGTTTGTCAGCAGGATTCTTACAGTTACAGTTTCATGTAAACAAAGCTGATTATAAATGTGACCCAGTAACATTTAAGATAAACTAAAGGCTACGATGTAATACAATAAAACACAATAAGACATAAAGTATCACAAACCCATGATGATATAGTCCTATAAAGATTCACTGGAATGCAACAGTGAATGCAAAGGTCCAGGAGGCAGACACCCTCTCTACTTTTAAGAGTAGGCTTCAAGCTTATAGTTAGAGCTGGATCAGGCTTGGACCAGCTCTTAGTTATGCTGCTATAGGCTTAGACTGACACACTGGGATCCTGTCTTTCCCTCTCTCTCCTCTCTCTCCTCTCTCTCCTTGTCTTTTTTTTTATATACTTTATTTTTGTAGGTCATCTCTACATTAATGTGTTATAATAGTGGAAATACAGTCAGTTCATGCAGTAATGGCTCATTAATCCTTCAACGCTACGTGCACAGTCCATTTTTCCCAGTAATGCAAACATTTTTCTGCTCTAAAGTTTAGTGAGTAAGTCATTCTCTCCATATTTTCAATAGTAGACACAATGTCTATCCACTCAGTCTCTGTTGGGGGATTGGGTTGCAACCATTTTTGTGTCACAGCCTTCTTGCTGGCTGCTAATAAAATCTTTAACAAGTATTTATCCTTAACTGGGAAGTGGGCTGTAATGTTACCCAGATAAATAGTTGAGAATGAGCAGTCACTCCGTGATCCAAATTTTTTTTTTCTAATGCCTTAATTCCTCCCCCCCCAATATGACTTGATTTTTGGGCAGTTCCAAAATATGTGTAAATGGTCTGCCAGCTGTTCTCCACACTTCCTCCAACACAGACGGTTTTGAATCTCAGCTGTTTGTGTACATTGTGTTTTTGGGGTTCTAAAATACCTCATAACATTACTCCAACAGAAATCCCTCCAAAGACCTGAGCAGGTGGAGGTGGACTGCACAGAACACACATTTAGCCAATCCTCCTCCGAAATAACAAGACCAGATTCTGTCTCCCACTTTAATCTAACCTTGTTTGTTGAGTGTGTCTTAGTGGATTGAATTCTTGGATGTAAAACTGAAACTAGCTTCCTTGTGCCTTTGTCTTTGTACAAACAAAGATATCAACAGGGTCCATGTCAGATTCTCTCTCTGCCTGTCTCTTACTTTAACTCTTCCTGTCCCATTAAAGTTACTAACCATAGACCTTTCTGGAGTCCCTGAGCTCCCTTGTCCCGTAGGTTCCTCCGCTGCTGCTGTGGACGTGCCAGACTCCAGCTGCTACAACTACTACTATCCGTCTCTCCACTATCATCTCTCTCTCTCTTCATCTCCCTCTATCCCTCTCTCCAACACGGTCTCAGCAGATGTGTGTCTAACATGAGTCTGGTCCTGCTGGAGGTTTCTGCCTGTTAAAGGAAGTTTGTCCTTGCCACTGTAATTTGCTAAATGCTGGAAAGTGCTCTGCTCATGGTGGATTAAGATGAGATCAGACTGAGTCCTGTCTGTAAGATGGGACTGGATCTGATCCTGGTCTTGATGTTGGGTCTTTGTTAGCAATCGAACATAGAATACGGTCTAGACCTGTTCTGTCTGCCTCTGCTGGATCCCTGGATTATAAATGAGTGGGATAGTGATGATCTATTTATGCTATTGTTGTTGTTTTTGTGTATTTCTAGTTAACAATAAACTGCTTGCTTTTGCCTGAGAACATCAGTGCTTGTGTTGCTTCTTATCCCTAGACACCAACCGGGTTGTAACAGCGTTCCATATGATACGACATGACATGACAATGCACAGGACAGTTTGATAGGATAGGATATGACAGGACAAAACACAACTTTGAAAGCATATATAATGAAAACAATACAGCTCTGGTAACTCTGCAGAGTTGGAGCTTTCAATCAGACTTGCTGGAAACTAATCAGAAAATCTGCTGTGTTTAAAACCCTGATTCAATCAGGACCAGGGGGACACTTTTATGCCTTCTTTCTATTTAATTATAATCGACCCTGGGCGCTTTTTAATGTCCTCCTTTAATGTGAGTGTCTCTGTTTTCTTTCTCTTAGTCCGGCCTGTTTTCTCTAATTCACTGAAGTTCAGACTTTATGTTGATCTGTGTTGTATCAGAGTATCGGGGCTCTGCGGGTCTTACTTGCAGATGGTGCAGACAAAGCAGGCAGGGTGGTAGGTCTTCCCGAGAGCCGTGACCACTTCACCCTCCACAAAGTCCCCGCAGCCATTGCAGCGGGTGCCGTGCATGCGTTGGTAGTCCAGCGTGCACAGATACTCTCCATTCTTCATGAAGAAGCCCCCCTGGGCGAGGTCACAGCCGCACACTGCAAGAAACACAGAGAGAGAGAGAGAGAGAGAGAGTGGAGCAGTGTGAGTCAGGTCATTCAGCACTCTGTCCATTTAACACATAAAGTCTCCAAACCAACCAGCCCTGCAACTCCTCCATGCATCGCCGGATAATCCTGCGATGCTCAGTGAACGTATGAAATGGATTCTGTCAGTGAATCCGTGAGAAACACAATTTAACAGCTCTGTGCTTTACAGCGAGAAGGAGACTTCCATCAGCACAAAAACACACCCTGAACCTTTCTGCTTCGGCCTCACGTCATCGGGTAATCAGCAGCACTTCTGCAAGGTCCTTCATTGTCAGCGTGAAGGTAGACTGCTTTGTGTGGCCCAGGAAGTGGCCTTGATCTGTTTCTGCAGATAACCGGCTCTAAATACTCCACACTACTCTGTCAGTCAGCATTAAGCTTCCTCTCATTCATGGATAACCTTGTCATCTATTCAAACATGAAAGACTGCAACGGAAGAAATAGTAATTATGGAACAATGGAGAGTTTGGGATATTTTAATGGTAGTGTAACTCTGTTATTGGGTCTGACTGCTGATGGTATCAAAGAATAAACTCAGAGGTTTGAATGTTTTATACAGCAGAAGCTTTTATATCTGTGAAATCAAACAGAGACACTCAGAGGGGTAAAGATCTGTGGTTCTTCACTCTGTGGTTTCTCAGTCGTGAAAAGCATCTGACTTTTCTTTAAACGGTCTTATTATGTGACAAATATTCAAACATCTAGTGAACATCTCATCACTGATACCAATTAGCATCCTCTATTTATGAGAAAGGAAGTCATCACTGAAGGACAAAAACCTGCAGTTCCTCCAGTGTCCACTACAGCAGGGGTTCCCAAAGTGTGGGTCAGGACCCCCTGGGGGGTCGCAAGACACAAATGGGGGGTCGTGAGATGTCTTCCAGATTTTTAAAAAAAAGTTATATAAAAATATGTATTATTGGGGCGCTGGTGGCCTAGCGGTCTAAGCGCCCCACATACAGAGGCTACAGTCCTCGTCGCAGAGGTCGCCGGTTCGATTCCCGGCCGGTCGACCATTTCCTGCTCGTCTTCCCCCGCTCTCTACTCCCCACATTTCCTGTCTCTCTTCAGCTGTCCTATAAAATAAAGGCAAAAAGGCCAAATTATTATTATTATTTATTTTTGTTTATTTACCTTGTTTTCTTTTGTTTATCTTCCTTTTTGTTTGTAATGTTTATTATTAATATTTTTTTATCATTATTATCATTTTTTGTATTTATTTATTTTTCTTTCCTTTGTTGGTTTTCTATTACTTTTATTGAATTTGTTAACTTAATTTCTTCTAACTGAAAAAATGCAATAAAAAAAGTTGAATGACAAAATTTATCTAAAAATAGTAAATTGTGTCCATTTATTGTAAAAAATATCAACAGAAATAGTAGCTAAACTTGAAATAAAACCTTGAAAATAGAAAATGTAATGAGTTTTCTGCCTTTCTTTGTTTCCTGATGACTCCTAAGTTTAGAGTTAGTGAACAGTTCAATATGAAAAGCATCAGTAGCAGCAGGTTAAGTCATAACAGCACAGGAAACACAGACACATGCTCATATAGGTAGGCTAAATTTCTGCAGACCAGCTAAATGAAGCCACATTAAATCACTTTAAGGGACAGTGGGGGTCGCGGCCTGAAATGTTTGGGAACCTCTGATCTAGAGTGTGTCTCCTGCAGTGAGTCAGTCCCCATAGAGCCCCATGTTAAAATGTTACAGCAGAAATAAACATGTTTACAGCCTGGTACAAAAACAGTTTGGGTCTCTATAGCTCATTTCTCTCTTCATGACAACTGGACGGCTGAATTTATAAACAACTCACCTGTTTAGTGCAGGTTATTACCCGGCTGTGTTCAATACTTGATTCTGATTGGCTGAAACTCCATAACAATAGAAATAGGACAGGATTAACGGAAGGTAGAATTAAGGGCGCAGCTTATTTGGAACAGAACAGAATGGAACAGATCAAAGCAGAATAGAATGCTTCTGATTGATCGAAGCCAAAGAACAACAGTGAACAGAACACACCCTCTCTACTTTTAAGAGTAGGCTTCAAGCTTATAGTTAGAGCTGGATCAGGCTTGGACCAGCTCTTAGTTATGCTGCTATAGGCTTAGACTGACACACTGGGATCCTGTCATTCCATCTCTCTCCTCTCTCTGTCTGTCTCTCACTTTAACTCTTCCTGTCCCATTAAAGTTCCTAACCATAGACCTTTCTGGAGTCCCTGAGCTCCCTTGTCTCGTAGGTTCCTCTGGATCTCTGCTGCTGTGGACGTGCCAGACTCCAGCTGCTACAACTACTACTATCCGTCTCACCACAATCATCTCTCTCTCTCTTCATCTCCCTCTATCCCTCTCTCCAACACGGTCTCAGCAGATGTGTGTCTAACATGAGTCTGGTCCTGCTGGAGGTTTCTGCCTGTTAAAGGAAGTTTGTCCTTGCCACTGTAACTTGCTAAATGCTGCAAAGTGCTCTGCTCATGGTGGATTAAGATGAGATCAGACTGAGTCCTGTCTGTAAGATGGGACTGGATCTGATCCTGGTCTTGATGTTGGGTCTTTGTTAGCAATCGAACATAGAATACGGTCTAGACCTGCTCTGTTTGGAGTCTGAGGAGAACATTTGTTTGATGCTTTATAAATAAAGATTGATTGATTGTTATGTGGTCACATACTTGGACCCTGATTCAGACACAGTAGAGGATTACACTCATAGTTATTTAATGATCACATGAGCCACGTCGGCTCCACAGAGTCAGCTGGGACAGTTAAGAGCCTTTCAGAGATGCCAGCACAAAGACAGACATGACGATGTTTAATATGATGTGAGAGCAGACTGAACCTCATCTTTCTTATGCAATGAGCCGGGCTAAATCCTGGGGATGAATGAGAGCGAGTCGGAGAGAGAATCAGCTTTAATTGCATTACAGCTCAGGGGTGATGGGATTAGCATGAAGGCTAACTGAGTCAAGAGAAACCAGCCTGTGAGGTCCAAACACCTAAACGTTCAAAAGACACGTGGTGTAACATTTAAAACATTCCTGAAGAGTTACGAGGGAGTTATAGACTTAAAGGTGAGTTCATGTTTTTCTGTTTTTCATTTATTTAAAGGAACAAACTCAGCAGAATGAGCTCTTTAGGATTCACCTGCCAAGTGACACTTTAAGCTCTGAGTGTTAATAAGCTCAGTGACCCTGGCACCTACTGAAGTGTAGTGCGTTCACATGAGAAAAAAAAATCTGCTCTGTTTTTCTGAATGAACGACCTCTATAGTAAAATCCCGTCAAACACGTCAAGGCCACACGAGGAAGTAAACACGCCCCGGGTGTTCAGTTTAATCCAGTTTTATTTTGCTCTGGGTTTGTCTACGGTTACATGATGTTTTTAATTCTGAATTAATTATTCAGAATTAAATAATTCTGAATTAAAGTATTCTCCTTCACGTTTACATGGAAAACACGTTTAATAGTCTTAATTTAATTCCTCTTAAGGTCTGGGGGTTGGGAACATAGACTGTAAATAAAAATGGACAGCGTTGCTCCGCCTCTTCCCGTTGTACGGTTCTGAAGCCAAAAAATCCCTCTCCTGGGCGCCGCCATTGTGCAGCCAGAGCCTGTGAAGCCACTGTAATAAGCTCCGCCCTACAGCGTGATGTCACAAGACGCTGTGTGTCCTCTGAAGTTTCACTCTACGGCGGCTGTGAATCAAAGGAAACAGGAAGTAAAACCCCGTTTTTTAAACTCTAATAACTAACGAAAAAGAAACTTTTCAGGAAAAAGAGGCCTTGAACACAAAACAGTCAAATACTAACTACATATCACCACAGCATACGGATGTGAGAAACATTCGTATGACGTGCATTTATTTTTTAAAGTTTGACTACTTTTTTGACCTATACTGCATCCAGCCACCAGGGGGCAGTCACACTGATGAAAGCCTCACCACCAGCCACCGGAACCTCTCCCTTGGTTGGGAAGGGTTCTGATTGGACAGGGGCGGGCGTGACGCATTTACGTCTACCAGAAGAAAACAGACTCCAGTTCCTGCTTCTTTTATTTTCGGTTACAACGTGGAAGACCACACAATAAGAACAATTAGACGTTTTGATTTTGATTATAGTTTTGGATACGGATGTTGAGTGGAAGGAGAACTTTCGGATGACCCGCGCGTCGTTTGTGAAGCTGTGTGGCCTGGTGCAGGGCTTCATGTCCCCCGATGAAGCCTATGTCCGTGAACCCATCCCTCTAAACATGCTCGTGGCCATTGTCCTCTACCGACTTGGTAGTTGTGCTGAGTATCGCCTTGTAGCAAATCAATGTGGGATCCACAAGGCAACGGTGAAGAAATTACCTTTGGCCGCTGCTAAACTATACATGCACTCAATGATTTTTTCTCATTTATCTTATTGTGCCACGAGCTGGTCTCAGGCTGGAGCAACCACTCTAAAACCACTATACACCCTCTACAAACAGTCACTGAAAACTCTAGATAAAAAACCAAGGAAGTACCACCACTGTAAAATCATTGTGAAATATAACTTAATGACCCTTGACAGTTTTTTTTGTTATGTAGATATGTGTCTGATGTATAAATTAATTAATGATCAGGCCCCACCACCACTTAAACAATGTGTGTTACTCTGCAGGAACAATCTTAGGGAGACCAGGGCATCAGCAAGAGGAGACTGTTCAGCTAAACTTAGGAAGACTGCATTTGGACAGTCTGCATTTTCAGTCAGAGCAGCAGGAAAATGGAACTCAATCCCGACTCACATTAGAGACTGTACAAGCCTCAGTGTTTTTAAAAGTAAACTGAAATTATGGCTCAAGGAAAAACAATCATGTGATCATCTGAATGCATCAAATCAGAGACAATGAAATGTAATTTTAAATGTGTTGTTATTAGTGATGGACTGTGTTGAGTAGTCTATGTATTGTTTTAAATGCTAGTATGTTTTTTTCGTTAGTATTGTACATTTGTTAACATCTTCCTGCCCAGGGACCACAGATGAAAATTAGCTTATAGCTAACTCTGGCTTGACAGTTTTTGTTTTGCATGGCCCCTGTCAAATAAACTAATAAATAAAAAATTCATGTACCTGTTTTGTAAGGGCATGGTAGAAGGAGGACTACTAAGAACCCTAATACAAATGCCAAATGAAGAGGAGGCACTTGAGATCGCGAGAAGATTCGAGGCCTCACACCACATCCCTCAGATTTCTGGCCTGATAGATGGTAAGTATTCTCTTTGACTTTGCTTTGTTTAATAACCATAAATTCACCGATGCATTTAGAAAATGTTTTAATTTATTTAAATAATTATTTAATTCAGAATTAAAAAACATCATGTAACCGTGGCCATTTTTAATCTTTTTAAAGAGGATTTCATTTTTATTCTGAATTGAAGAGGAATTAAAAGTCTCATGCAAACGTAGCCATTGGGAGATACTCGTGTCTCTAAGTAACATAGATGGTATTGTGATTAGCTTGTCAACTTTGCGCCGGCACCTGAGGACTCTGCAGCTGTTCTGAGAAAAACAGAGCAGATTTTTTAATTCAGAAAAACAGAATCCTTTTCTCATAATTCTGAGATAATTAACTCGCTAATTCAGAAAAACAGAGCAGATTTTTGTTTCTCATGTGAATGCAATACGCTTCAGTTGGCACCAACACATCCACCGATTAATTCTAGTCCTCCTCCAGGTTCGAGACGCTCAGCTGCACATTTAAATTTAGAGAGGCCCGGAACTATTTCTGAACATTAAAGCTGTCTGCGTGTCGTCTGTGGCGACAGCTAACTCGTTTGCACACACAGAAGGCATTTATATCCACTTGTAAAGGACAGAATTAGGTGCTAATCTCTGTGTTTGTCCATGTTATTCTGGGCCCTTGGTGGACTTAGCTAACTCTATAACGGCGAGGCAGTCACAGATTAACTTTGAGAGCTTCGGAGAGGAAGGTTCAAAGACGTGAGACGGGCTGTTTGTGCGGCTGCATCCTAATCAAGCCTGAAATCCATCAGTGATGGAGGAAAAGCAGAAGGATTAAAGGTGCTGCAGCTCCTCATACCAGACTGAATGCTTCTTTAATGAAAGCATGCAGGCCTGAGAGGTGAGAATGAGTCATGACCACATGTCTCCTCCTCGTTAGGAGAGGATGGACATCTTCAGGATGCTTTCAAACAGCCTTAAAAAGAACGATGTGTTCAGTCTTTTCACAAAGATGTCTTCAGATGTAAGACCCTAATGTCCCAGTGAACTACCTGACAACATCACAGGGAGGAAACATATTTCTAAAACACAACTGTAGTGGGCTCTGGCAGCGTTCGGCCGCATGCACTGAATGAAAGGAAGCAAATGTCCTATTATTGTGACAGGATCAAATTAGCTCTGAATTTTAAAACTTCACACCTAAGCAGCCAGTTTTCACACACAACTCCCACATCCTTCTCCTCCGTTTAAACACTCTCCTAATCCGTCTGAGGACTCGTCTTTAAATGGCAAACTCATTATTTAGAAGACTGGTCTTTTTTAAGGATGACATCTTTGTCTCATGTGGGCTTAGAGGGAGTCAAATCACAAGTAGTAAAAACCTGTGAAACACCTGATATCACAAAACACCAACATGGATATTGCAGAGACAGTCACACTGGGAGTCGCAGACTTGATGATGTTACAGGACAAAAAAGTCAGCATGGCGGTGGATTTTCACATGTTTGCACAAAGGAATAAAAAGACGCTTTCTTTGCCCACTTTGTGAAGCTAGAAAACATGAGACTTACACGTTTTCTAACCACAAAGTTTGGCATCAACACACTTTTTGAAGTCCTTCAGGTTGAATGTGCTGACTTGATTTCATACCTCTGGTTGAACTGACTGTAGTGGCCACTTTATTGACATTTTGCAGGGGGTGCTATTGAGCACTTTTCTACACCCAATCCAGACCGTGTGCTAGTTTCCAGCACTTTCACCCAATCCATGATAACTTTCCGTTTGATGGCAAGACATATACATCTACGACAGACTATTAGTTTCACATTATAGTAAAAAAAATGAAGGTTTCCAGATTAAAGTAGTAAATGTACAACTTGATCCTCTTGTGGCTTTATTCTTGTAAATGTACGACTTTAATCTAGAAATCTTACTTCTTATTCTTCCTTAATGTGGTCTTCATCCTCAGTCATATATTTCAGAGGCTTATTTATATGTTCCAGCAGTAAATGTCACCAAAACATTGAACCTCCCCTTTGCTGGCTATCTGATGTATAGATCATAAGCCCCGCCTCCTCCATGTTAACTGATGGGACATGGGTAAAACTCTAAAATCAGACAAAGGTCCAATAAATGTTTGTCAAACATGGTTTCTGTCATTATAGTTAGTTCTTATGCTGATTTATGTCTCAGTGTTCATGTTTCTGACTAGTTTACTTTGAGTTAGTTATTGATGATATAAAAAGAGGAATAAAGACGGAAAGAGGGGAGGGGCTAAGGACATTTCTTTTTTAGATTCAACTTTTCTTTCAGAATGTTGACTTTTCTCTTGGAATTCTGAGATATAAGGATGAATTCTAGAACTCTGCCTTTGATGTCAGAATTCTAGAACCCTGCCTCTGATGTCAGAATTCTAGAACCCTGCCTCTGATGTCAGAATTCTAGAACCCTGCCTTTGATCTCAGAATTCTAGAACCCTGCCTTTGAAGTCAGAATTCTAGAACTCTGCCTTTGATGTCAGTATTCTAGAACCCTGCCTTTGATCTCAGAATTCTAGAGCTCCGCCTTTGAAGTCAGAATTCTAGAACTCTGCCTTTGATGTCAGAATTCTAGAACTCTGCCTTTGATCTCAGAATTCTAGAGCTCCACCTTTGATCTTAAAGGCATAATTCTGAGAGAAAGGGCGGGACTTAAAAAACAAGGTGTCCCAAACTTTTCTTCAGAATGTTGACTTTTCTCTCGGAATTCTGAGATGTAAGGATAAATTCTAGAACTCTGCTTTTGATGTCAGAATTCTAGAATCCTGCCTTAGATCTCAGAATTCTAGAACCCTGCCTTTGAAGTCAGAATTCTAGAACCCTGCCTTTGATGTCAGAATTCTAGAACCCTGCCTTTGATGTCAGAATTCTAGAACCCTGCCTTTGATGTCAGAATTCTAGAACTCTGCCTTTGAAGTCAGAATTCTAGAACCCTGCCTTTGATGTCAGAATTCTAGAACCCTGCCTTTGATGTCAGAATTCTAGAACTCTGCCTTTGATCTCAGAATTCTAGAGCTCCACCTTTGAAGTCAGAATTCTAGAACTCCGCCTTTGATGTCAGAATTCTAGAACTCTGCCTTTGATCTCAGAATTCTAGAACTCTGCCTTTGATGTCAGAATTCTAGAACTCTGCCTTTGATCTCAGAATTCTAGAGCTCCACCTTTGATCTTAAAGGCATAATTCTGAGAGAAAGGGCGGGACTTAAAAAACAAGGTGTCCCAAACCCGCACCCATTTTAATGCCAGGATTGACAGCTCTGTTGACCAATGAGGCTCCTGCAGCTCTGTGTGTAACTGATTATCAGAGTAGAGGAGGTTATAAGGTTTGAGTTTTTGCTGTGTGCAGGTAAAACAGACTTAGCAGGAATTTTTAAGGGGTCCTAAGTAGACATTTTTCTGCACATAAGCGCGAGCCACATTAAATAAAAACATGTTCCATCCCCTGTTCTGTTTTTGCTTCTTGAGCGGTGAGCGTCTCTTCCATCCCAGTCAGGCCCTCAGATTATTTGCTGCCTGAGTCCTCAGACGTATCATAAGGTGCAATGGTCCCTGCTGTCAGTCAGGTGTGAGTTACCTTTACAGGTGAAGCACTTGAGGTGGAAGTGCTTGTTCTGCACCCGCAGCACCTCGCCCTTACATGGCTGCGCACACTTGTAGCACTGGATCAGGGGCTTCTCTGCGGAGTGGTGGTGTGTGTCCTGCGCATGAGCCACTGCAAAGAGAGGAAGAGAGACATTAACATCAGGAACGTTACTCTGATGAGTCATCGTGGCCGCTGGACGTGGTCGTCACTGCAGTTTCTCTAACGTTGCTTTTAAAGCTGTGTTCATGTGAGGACATGCTCTGCACAGGGACCTTCAGAATCTCACACACACATACACACACATACACACACTCACACACACACACAGTGGAGATAAAGTAGAGCCGCTGCTGAGAGGCTGTCAGAGTAAAAAAAGAACAACATTGAGCAGGACAGCTCAACTTCAGATTCTCAGCCCAGATAAAGTCTCCAGAGAGCAGCGGTCTAAATTTAGTCCGTCTGATCAGAGGGTTTGAATCGCTGAGAGGAGCAGGGACGCGGTGAACGGACCGTTAAAGGGTTTCAATAAAATCACTCTCATTATCGAGTTCACTGTGATTTCATCCTCACAGGAAAATATCACAAGCTGTCTCTGTGATTCAAAGACCAGTGGAGGACAGTGAGGAAGTTAAAGTACTTCTGACTTTGACTCCTCCGTTACTCTCTACGTTTGCTCTAGAGTCAGCTGATGAGTTCTTTTACTAGAATCTGATCCCATAGATGATAAACTGTGTTCCTGTAGCTCTGTCTGTGGTTTGTCTCAGTTGTGTTGCCGTATCTGTACATGTCGCACAGTCTCAGTGGAGCAAACCGCCTACCTCATCACGGCCTACAAAGACTGAGCGTGCAGCCTGAGAGAGAACGTGGAGGTCTGCAGATAAACAGAGGAACATTTGAAACCAAGCGGTCTGGGCATGGAGTCACTCAGCTGCTGGTTTTAGTCTTGGCCCTTGTCTTTGTGTTTTAGTAAATGTTGGGTGATAACACCGCTGCAGAGAAGTGAAATAGAGTTAGTGTTAGCTTTAGCAGCGTCAGGAGTAAGAAGCTGCACAGCTGCACAGGTGAGGAGGCGTTGCACCTGCCCTACTCTATGATGTACTTACTGTCTCTCTGCATATTTGCAGCTCTGCGTTTATTCTGTACGTCTTCCTGTTTTTATTCATATGAAGCATTTTATCATGAGCACATTGCAAAGTTAGCTTAAATACATTTTAGATTAATGATCATCATTGTTATAATTAACAACTATTGAAACCTTTGGATGAGTGAGCCTGAGCCTGTGTTGGTATTATTGTTTATTTTGCTGTAAATTCTTGGAGTATCTTCTTTTCTTTTTCAATTTTTTTAAAATATTTTTTACAAAATCATAACACAAACAACGATGACGACTATCAACAATGTAGACAAAGAAACTAATCTGACAGAAACAAATCAATAAAAGGAATAAAATTACAAATATACAAGTGAATATAAACATATATGAATACAATAAATCAACTAGTTATAACAATCAAATAAATACAAAAATCAAATAATAAGAATCACAAAAAAATACAAAATTAAATATTATTAATAAATTAAACCAAAAACTAATAATAATAAAATTAGAATAGAATAAGAATAAACTAAATCAAAATGTAATAGAATTAATGATCAAATAAATCTGAAATTAAATTATAAAAAATTATAATAAATTAATTATTAAATAGTAATTATAATAATACAATAAATAAATTAAAAAATAATAATTATACTTGACTTAAAGAAAGGTACAATGACATAAGAACAGAAGGATTTTCTGAAGTATCTTCAAAAAACTAATGTCCCCTTTAAATCTACTAAACCTTATCTGAAAGGAAATTAAACTCAAACAAATATTGAAAGTAAAGAATATGTGTCATAAATATCATAAAAAGACAAAATTGCAGACTTCTGATTGAAGTAATTCAGTGTGAAGAAACATGAGAATAACATATCTAAATATTCCAGGACTCTTCAAACACTGCAGATATTTCAGGTTGAGTAAATAAACATATGAAATAACACCATCAAGTAAACAAAGATCTCCAGCAGCCAGACAGACACCACCTCCCCCACTCTCTCATCAGGTTTTAAAACATGTTTATCACAAAAATAATGATGCAACCAGCCGACATACAACATGACGTATTTAACACTGAATCAAAACAAACCAGGTCTCCAGATTTTACAGGTTTTAAGGTTTGATTTGGACCGTGTAAATAACATCTCCTCCTTAGACGCCTGCAGAAGATGCATTTACAGAGCGTCAGTATAAACATCAGTCCTGATACAGAACACAGACTCTGATCAAACTCTGACAGAAAGCAGAAACAGGACTCTCAGCACAGGAAACAAAAACACAGAGCATGCTTCCAGCTCGCTGCAGAGACTGTGAGTGAGTGAATAAAGAAGTAGCAGCTGTCAGATACCTTCCTACACATGCAAAAAAAAAAAAAACACAGCTCCAACTCGACCGCCTGCAAGCAGACGGAGCAGATACAGGCGGGAAAACAAGTAAAAACTGAAGACAAGGGAATTTAAAAAAGATGAAGTCACAGTCACTAACTGTACAGAGACACAGCTGGGCTTAGAGCTAACGTCAGCATGATGCTCTAACACACACACTGCTACAGGCTGATAAAGAGGGTGTGATGTTAATGTTAGGGATGTTAGGGTCGCTGTTTTGATTGTGTTGTTTTAAGTTAAAGACGTCAAGATAAACATTTTTAGGATTCTGGCACAACTTGTGGCCTTCATCTGGGTCAGGACCTTCTAAAACTCAGGTCCTGACCCTGATGAAGGCCACAAGCCAGAGCGTGTTGGTCTAAGAATAGAGTTGTTCTTTGTACTACAAGTGTCACTGGAGTCTTGATCCTTTTAGACTTGATTTTATTGGCTCTAATTTCTTCTTTTTCTTCTTCTTCTTCTTCTTCTTCTTCTTCTTCTTCTTCTTCCTCTTCTTCTTCCTCTTCTTCTTCCTCTGCTTCTTTGTCCCCTTCTTCTTCTTCTTTTTTTACTTTGTCTTCCTCTTCTTCTTCTTTTTCTTCTTCTTCTTCTTCTTCTTCTTCTTCCTCTGCTTCTTTGTCCCCTTCTTATTCTTCTGCTTCTTCTTTTTTTACTTTGTCTTCTTCTTCTTCTTCTTTTTCTTCTTCTTCTCATCTTTCTTCTTCTTCTTCTTCTTCTTATTCTTTTTTTTTCTTCTTCTTCTTCTTCTTCTTCTTCTTCTTTCTACTTCTTCTTCTTCTTCTTCTTCTTCTTCCTCTTCTTCTTCTTCCTCTGCTTCTTTGTCCCCTTCTTCTTCTTCTTCTTCTTCTTCTTCTTCTTCTTCTTCTTCTTCTTCTTCTTCATCTTCTTCTTCTTCTTCTTCTTCCTCTGCTTCTTTGTCCCCTTCTTCTTTTTCTTCTTCTTCTTCTTCTTCTTCTTCTTCTTCTTCTTCTTCTTCTTCTTCTTCTTCTTCTTCTCCTTCTTCTTCTTCTTCTTCTTCTTCTTCTTCTATAACACTGTCACACATTCAGACATATGCAGGAGTGCATGTACCAAAGGTCCAATCATTGCTCGTATGGTGTGCAGATATTCTGAGATAACTCTAATCGCTCTCTGACGTCTGTGGATTCCTGGTTAATGTGACAGTGTTTGCACTCTTCAGGAGTTCCATTCGGGTTTCTTTCTCTGTTTCAGGTCCTGTATGAGTGTGACACTATTGTTCCCTGCAAAGGTAAGACATATGACTGCTTACTTGGGACTTCCACCAGATCCTTGTCCGGTCTGTCTCCGATTCAGAGCAGGACCACCGGACAGCTGGAGTCATGTGACCGAGGTTTTTCCTGCGGTAATCCCTGGCTCAAGGATCCTCCTCCTCCTCCTCTCCTCATCCATGTTGTCTTTCTGGTCCTCTGAAAACCTCTGACCTGTTGACTCCAGGCCTGGCTCCGCTCATCATGACTTTGGTTTGTTGTTGTAGTTAAGTGAAATACGATCTGGTGATAACACAGAATGTTTTATTCTGAAAATTAACCGGATGTTTTCATTTTGTTTTGGTGAAACCTGACTTCCTGTCCAGCTCCATCTGCTCTGTTGAGATTGATGCGTCGTGCCTTGGTATCCGGCACAAATAGAAGTCTCGTGTATCTGATCCGGAGGACTCCAACCTGCCGGATCAGAGACGCAGCCGGAATGCAATGGAGCGGATCCAGTGGAAGTTAACACATTGACTAGAATAGAAACCTATCAGATCTGGTGCTGTGACGGATCAGAGACGGACCGGAGACGGATCTTGTGGAATTTGGCCTTTAGTCTCCTCCTCAGGTCTGCGGTGACTCTCTAACTCCTGAGGTGCATTTCCACCAGAACTTTCAGGAACTTTTAGACCCCTGAACTACTCTATCAGGAACTAAATGGTTCCTGTGGCCCCATTGCTGTCTGCGCTTCGAGGGCAGGGCGACAGACGGACCTGCATCGTCATTCGTGTTTTTTGAGACATTGTTGTGTTACGTTGTTGGTTTTAATAAAATGTGTTTGGGTTATTTGACCTTTAGGGCCACCGTAGGTTGCTCCACCATGCACAGTCACTTACACATCACTTTAAAGTTTGCAACGATTCTTATAAAATAACAGAGAGAGGTTTTAATACACTTGTTCTGTCTCTACAAGCAGGTATCAGGAGTTATTTTTGCATCCACACATACACACATACACACACACACACACGCACACACACACACACACACACACACACACACACACACACACACACACACACAGATGTAAATATCACTGCAGTGCCGCACTGCACACAGCTGATCAGCTATTCACCAACAGGCAGATTATTTCACATTCAGGAGCTTCAACAAGGCTGCCTCTTCTTTCATCCTCTCTTTTCAAACAAAGACACACACACACACACACACACACACACACACACACACACACACAAACCACACACACCACACACACACACACACACACACTCTGAATAACACACATGAAAGGGTCTTTGGTCTCTGCGCTCTGAATCATTAGTCTGCACAGCTAAAATAAGACTCCACCACAGGCCCAGAAATAGCATCAGGAGCGATCGATGGAGGAGACATTACTCTGGATTATTGATGACCGGCCTCCCTAACATCCTCCTCCTGCACAAACTTCATCACACGCAGACGCTGCTGCACAAAAACCAAATCAGGACGAGAGCCTGGACCACTGAACTTTATCTTCCTAATGAGACTGAAGCAGCCTCTGGAGGCGGGCTGAAGTGTTCTCTGCAGGTTTTAATGACACAGCATCAGTCTGTTCAAAGTGTGGGTTATAAAGTAAACAGATAAAAAACAGAAGAGGAAGATAAAGAGGGAGAACTCTGGATGCATGATGGAGCTGTTGCAGGATCCGTCCCCTCAGAGTCTCTGATGTGAAGGCGCTCAGCGGGACCATGACTCAGCTCTGAGCGAACCAGACGACTGAGACAGTGAACTAATGTCAGCCGCTCCGTGTGTGACATCACACCTCCACAGAAAAACAGAGTCCATCTGGGTGACCGCACTCTGCAGAAACACACAACCAGACGAGTCTTTCGAAGAGCTGCACACGAGGAAGCTTTTTAAAGCTTTGCACTCAAGGCAGGGTGCAAGATTCTCCCTGTACGCCAGAAGTCTGCAAAGTCCGAATTACTTCATGTTCAGTGATTTCAGATCTTTAGTCGCCTTGACTTGAAATCCTAAATGTTCAGTATTTACGATCAGATATCCTGTTGGGTGAGGATAACCCAGAGGATGGCGGAGCATGCACTCTAAGCACACGTGGAAGGACGGCCAATCAGGAAGGAGGCTGACTGAACAAGGAAGCACGACAAACGCAGAGTAAGAAGCATTGATTTCAACTTTATGAGTTCATGTAAAGTAGACGTTACAAGCTACTTCTCAAAGGGAAATAATGTCTCCAACCAATGACACTAAATTGAGAATCTGTGTTTCATTTTCTTATTGATTACCTCCATTGTGTTTGTCTTAGCTTTCCATTTTAATTTTTAACATTTTATGGTTCCTCCAGTGTTTCCTTATTTAGACCTAATGATAGCATTTCCTCAACTTAGCTGTTGTTTTTGTTGAGTCTTTAATACATAAGGGGGATGGGAGAGGATGAGGTCTTACTGTTTGCATGTTTTATTGATTTATTTTGTTTATCTTTTTTTTATTTTTTTTTATTTATATCGTTATTTTATCAAATTTTTAGTTTTATTTAGTTAATTTTCTTTTTTATTTATTTCTCTTACTTAATAGTTTATCTTATTTTATTTTGATTCTATTATATTTTATTTCTGTCTTATGTTATTCTATTTGTATTATACTGTATGTTATCTTTATTCTAATTTATTTTGCTTTATAATTTATTTTATTTTAATCATATTTTATTTTTTTATTTTTTTATTTTTTTTAAATTCTATTTTATTTTATTTATTTTTTGTCTTATTTTTGTTTTATCTTATTTTATTTGTATTATACTGTATGTTATCTTTATTCTAATTTATTTAGCTTTTTAACTTATTTTATTTCACATCATTTTTGTTCTATTTTATTTTGTGTTTTTATTTTTCTATCTTCACTTTGTTTTTATGTCATTTTAGCTTTTATTGTATTTTATGTTATTTTTTTAATTATATTTTCTTTTCTATTTTTATTTTTATAATTTTATTACTCAATTACTGAATATGTAGAGCACTTTGTGTTACACTATGTTATATGAAAGTGCTTAACACTGAAGTCTGATTGATTGAAGTGATCCCCTGTCTTCAAAATTGAGTGCTAAACTTTGTCCGCCTGCAGTTTGATGTTAAAAAGAAAGTTGTCAGGACGTTTTCCTCCTGAAACTCCTGAACACGGAGCTGAGACTGAAGCGAACACAAGCTGCCTCTGACAGGTGGAAAATACTCCACGTCAGACCACAGTCATTAAATCCACAGTGAGCATTAACACACAGCTCAGATCCGTCCTGAACTTCAGACTGAGTTTGTTTTTATGTTGTGATGCAGAGAAAACGTCGGTTTGTAATTCCTCCTGACTATTTTTAACTTTTCATGGACGGCCATCATGGAAAAGTCAACACTGCTCACGTCATAACAGGTTGACAATAATCCAAGACAGATGTTTGGATCCCACACACACACACACACACACACACACACACACACAGGAACTTAACCCTGAGGTTTGGATGGAGTGTATGAGCGCTGAGAGTATTTCCAGCTTCACCCTGCTTTTCCACAGTGTGTGTGTGTGTGTGTGTGTGTGTGTGTGTGGTGAAACCAGGCTGCTGTGTGTCTCTACATCTTGTTTCATTAAAGTTACAGAAGAAGCAGTAAAAAAAAAGATTCAGTTAAATTATCTGAAAGATTCAGATCAAAGCTTTTAAAGGATGTTTACACATAAATCCATCTCTGAGATCTGAATGATTTAAAAATGCAGTTTCCCTTCACTTACATGAATGTGAGATACATCCATTAGAGTGTGTTTGCAGTAAAGCTTGATTTGCAGGACTGTATCTTATATAAAGTCATAAATTAGTAAGCAGACTGTACGTGGAGCTCAGTGTGAGATCTGCAGCTCACATTCCTCACTGAGAGCGCGATGTGTCGGCTGTGCTGACTGAGTGATCTGTCCTGCCTCATCACCGGGGATAAAGTGACTGATATGAGCCTAAACACACAATGACTCACACACACACAAACACATTCACACACACACACACACAGAAACACAGTGCTGAGGGAACAATAACCAGCAGAGCATCCCAAAGCCAGGCAGCACAGAGGAAAGAGAGAGGGCTGCTCTCTCCAACCAACCCCCACCCTCCTCTGAGGGGAGCCGAGCTGCGTCGGCAATAATAAAAGCTGCAGATGAGACTCTGGAGGGAAGTGCAGAAGGCCGTCCCTCGTCCCCCCGGGGACAGATTTCACCGTAACACGTGCTCCGACCTCGCTGGTAAATAACAATAGAGCAGGATTATTGACGGAGCCAGATCTGCTGAGGACGCTGCAGACTTTGTTTCCTTCATATCCGACAGAGAACCCAGAGGAAAGCAAAGATACACAAACTCAGAGAGAGAGAGAGAGAGAGAGAGAGAGAGTGCGAGAGAGAGAGAGAGAGAGAGAGAGAGGGAGAGAGAGAGAGAGAGAGAGAGAGAGAGAGAGAGAGAAGGGGGGAATTCAATTAAATACAAAGATGAGAAGAGATGTAATAAAATATTCACTCACACATGTCTTTGTTACTGCGAGAGGCACAGACGCAAGAGTTTCAAGCACAGAAACATAGAAGCCCCAGAGGAGTGTGTGTTTATACATGTGTGTGTGTGTGTTTGTGTGTGTGTAAACGATGTGTGCACGTGCCTTTGTGTGTGTACGAGTGTGTGTAACAAAGAGAAGAGTAACAACAGAGGGAAAAGCAGTCATCCCCAATCCTGCTGTCCCTGCCAATACTTCAGGCCCTGGATGTGTGTGCATGTGTGTGTGTGTGTGCTTTATGTGCAGCAATACACACTACACACACATGCATACACACACACACACATGCACACACACTTTTTCTCCAACATCCTGCCAGTTTGGGATGAAATATTCCGTGGGGGTCTGACCCATAACGAATATCAAAAGGAAACGAAAATGTGCCCACCGTGAAATCCCAGAGCATGTGTGTGTGTGTGTGTGTGTGTGTGTGTGTGTGTGTGTGTGTGTGTGTGTGTGTGTGTGTGTGTTAGGGGGAATGGTGTCCAGAGCTCTTCATCACCCAGACATAACAAGGAGCTGTTAACCCTCCCCTCCATGAATATGTATGCAGCTCCGCCCCGCCCCTCGGCCCTGCCACCAGCGCCCCAGACAAAGCACTTCAAACACGGGCACAAATCGGAGAGGGGACCCTATCGGTCTCCTCCAGGCCCCCCCGGCCTCTGAAGACTAATCCTCAGGGACCCGGGAGAGGGATAACGATCCGACGTGAGCGGCTGAACGGCGCAGAGAGGAGCGATGAACAGAGAGAGGAGACAATGGTGCCTTCAGGAACCGCAGGAACTATTAAGTCTTTGGCTTTTTGCCTCTAAATGAACGCTCGCTATGAACCCTGTGATCATCAAACCGACTGAGGACAGATTCAGAGATTTTCAACCTTTCTTTCACCTTCTAACAGATCCTGCATGAACACATCAGCTGTACATGAGGGAGTATTATCTAAAACAGGTTCAGGGGTGCAGTTTAAGCATGTGCCCCATGTACAGAGGCTAGTCCTCGTCACAGTGGTTGCTGGTTCGACTCCCGGCTGTGAACATTCCCTGCATGTCTTCCCTCTCTAGTCTCTCTCCAACCGTCCTGTCAATAAAGACCAAAATGCCCTAAAAGTCTAACTTCAATCCTGTTTCAGAGCTCTCTGGTTGCGTGCAGGAAAACAGTCGACTGAAATGCAATCTCAGAACTTAAAGTTATTATCTGACAATGTTGTTTTAATGTCTTTGAACTGAAAACTGCATGTAAGTGCGGCTAAAGTTGCACGCCTGACGGACGGGTGTGAAAGAAAGTCTTCACAGCTTCCCTCGTCTTTTTTTTGGAACGAGGACAAGCTCCACAAAAAGTTAGAGATGCTCAAGAAGTCATTTTTCCTGACCTGATGTTGATTCAAACATCCAACCCTCTTTCACTCATGCATTCCCAAAGAAGCTCTTCCTCTTAAAGTTTTGGGAAGTCTTCCCTGTAGAATAAAGCGAGGCAGTGTGTAATCTGAGATGAGTCTCAGAGGGAGGTGATGCAGGTCTTCATCTCCCTCTATCCCTCTCTCCAACACGGTAGGTCTCAGCAGATGTGTGTCTAACATGAGTCTGGTCCTGCTGGAGGTTTCTGCCTGTTCAAGGAAGTTTGTCCTTGCCACTGTAACTTGCTAAATGCTGCAAAGCGCTCTGCTCATGGTGGATTAAGATGAGATCAGACTGAGTCCTGTCTGTAAGATGGGACTGGATCTTATCTTATCTTGATGTTGGGTCTTTGTTAATAATAGAAAGTAGAGCACAAACTACCGTACAGGTAGTCAGCATCATATCTGCTGGTTCTGTAATTGGGATTACCCCTGACTCTCTTGAGGTTACCTTGGAGAAGAGAACTAAGACTAAATTGAAAACTGTTCTGATCTTCGAAGGCAATCCCCTGCACAATGTTTTTAATGGACTGAGAAGCTCCTTCAGTGAGTGAATGGCGATGCCTCAGTGCTCCACAGAACGTCTAAGAAGGTCCTTTGTTCCTGCAGCAGTCAGATTTTTTAATGAAAACTTGTAGCCATGGATCTGACCCATAGCTGTTAATTATGCCTCAAATAGTGTGACTGTGTTATGTGTTTATTTGTCTTGTTTTTTGGGACTGTACTGTCTTATTGTTTGTTGATTCTGTGAACAGACCCTTGTGGCATATGAATTTCCCCCACAGGGGATCAATAAAGTTCTCTAATCCAATCCTATCTAAAACATGGAGCTAGAAAGAGCTTAGTAGCTGCACATTGTGGACTTTGTTGAAAGTAATGCAAGTCTTCATGCAGGAACACGAAATCCTGCATCTTGTTCCCCAGTGCGACTTAAATTCTGGATTTCTTGTACATCTCTTGCTGGGTATGAATTCTGTCAGTTTCCGTTCACACATGCAGTTCACCCTGAAAATTCAGGAAGTCTTCAGGAGGTTTGTGAACGTGTGTGAAAACAGCTGAAACTACCAACAGTTTCATATCAGAGTCATTAATAAAATGCATGTTGGAGCCAAAATGTTGCAGTGTTGCACTTGTTTGCAGGTGTTTGCAGCCAGGTGTGTAAACTGCAGGCCAACATATTTGATGATGTTGGGGTTGCAGAAATTAAAACTTTCTGCACAGACTTCAGGAAATGTCGGCGTGAGGAAACCAACAAAATGGATCCAGGAATTGAAGCAGAGACCTGCACCCGATCATCCCTGCAGAGACTTCCTCAGATGAAACTTAGCTCTGTTTAAATAAAGTTACTACAGAGAGTTTTAAGAGGAAGATGGTTTAAAATCTGCAAGCTTTAACAATCGACATAGAGGAGGACCAAAACCTGACGCCTGCTTCTCTAACAGCTCATGGGACCTCTCATGATCTCATCCAAGGGGCTTTATTTCCTAGGACTCAGACTGGAGAGCATGCAAACTCCAAACATCTTTGCACACCTTGCATTCAGCTCCTCCTGCCTCCTAAGTCATCAATCAGATATCTCATTCACTCTGGTCCAGACAGCGATCACGTTCAAACCCCAGCCTGATCAGAGAGGCTGTAACAACACCAGCTAACACACATTCCTGGTCAGTGAGAGCGCTTCTCCTCTCTGATGGGATTCTCGTGCCAGTCTTGTTGTTTCAGTCTGAATATTTCAGATCACTGTCTCTCTCTCTCTCTCTCTCTCTCTCTCTCTCTCTCTCTCTCTCTCTCTCTCTCTCTCTCTCTCTCTCTCTCTCTCTCTTGGGCCGACCACTTATCTCATCTGTAGATCCTGGTCCTGTGTGCCAGCTGTGCAAACACTG